>NC_048287.1:18409493-18709493 GCF_009762535.1 Notolabrus celidotus | reverse complement strand
CTGTCTGCTACCAATGTTGCCGAACTCTAGCGCAGACACAACGGAGAAAAGGCTCCAAGTCTGCTGCTGGTGCCTCGGCTGTCGTTTACCCGAGAAGGATTGAGGGACCCGGGGATGTGAGGATCTGGAGAGACGGGACTGTTAAACTACACTTTGAAGACGGCACAGGTAAAAGAGACCGAGACCAGAATGGTGTCGGGATTTTACACAGACATGGGTCTTGATTGGGAAACTGCGCAGCTAAACGAGTGGCAGCCATGAATTATCCCCCTCCACATCACTCACAGGCCAAACCAATGGAGCATCCTTACAAAGAGGCCATATTGTTATTGCTGTCTGTTTCCAGCCATGTGGTGAATTTGTTTACGGGCGGACGATGCTTTTTTAATAAAACATCATGGATCACCAAATAGCTGCCGGGAATTCAAACCAAGCAAGCTGTGTTCTCAATTGTTTACATAAAGGCCATGTTCTTCCCCAGGATCATTTTTTTACATCATAAACATGGCATACATTCCCCTTTATAATCGTGTGCTATATCAGGGATGCTGCAGAATGGCTGCTTTGGGTCTTTGCACTTGAAATCATGCTCCTGCAGTGGTCAGCTCGCTACAGTAAACAATGAACCATGTGATGCATTCAAGCTGCAGAGCACCTTGGGTCCAGTCCAGAGCAAAGCATTAAAGCCAGAACCAAGGCTACCGTGCATAACAACTCAGATGACTCAGTCCAAAATATTAGTGTTGTTGCACCGAAGTAAAGGCACAGATTAATATGCGGGCACCTAGGGGGGATTGAAACACGTGTCATTTAGTTTGGTAAAAGGGTGCAGGCTTGCATCCACATGGGCTGAATGAAGTAGTTCCACTGAACTGTGGTCCATGAGGTCCACATTGTAATGGGGTTTGCTGCTTTTCACTTTCTTTCAGGCCTCCCTGAATTATACATCTTTATGCAAAAGGCCCAAAAGAGGCTTGTTTTCAGTGTCTCCTGACATATTCTGTTGAATTGTTTTCGGGTGTTTGACGACTATTCTAACAAAGCAAGTTCTGTGGAGACATTATTTTTGCTTTCTGCTGTATTCTGATATCCAATAGATCAGTCTATTTGATTTGTATAATCATTCCAGCCCTGATCTATGTGATAGTAGGTTACCAACCTGCCCTCATGAGCAGTAATAGGCTGTTAATGAACTTAAACAAATAAGCTCAATAGTTCCAATCCAATGGACTTGAGCTTGCTGTCCAATATAACCCAGCATCAGTTTACACTTACAAGTTTAAAGCAATGCAATCAGCTACTGGGGAAATAACCCTTAGTCTGTAAGTAAAGGTTCACCTGGTAGCTCTGACAGAAAATAGTTCCAGAAAAATGTCAACACAAAAAAAACAACTTGTCCCTTTGGTGGAGATCTACAACTGAAGCATGTGTTTAAAGCACATTTTTATTCAAACGAGCCTCCAGCAAGTCTTCATCAAGCACACCTGTCTAGTTGTTTTAAATATGGACAGCGTCTCAAAGCCTTTAAACCACATTCCATTAACAGTGAGGTGTGGGAGGAGGGGGTGTGGCTGTCAGTACAGCCTCAGGCAATAAGGTTAGGCCCTCTCTTTCTCTTGGGAACTTATTATCCAACATTTTTTTTCTAATTCCCTCTCCACATTTTTTACCCCTTCCCCCCCTGATCCCTCTCTCATTTAGTCCATCTCTCCTTCATCACAGCATATTTAACCCAACAGATGTGTTTGCTGTGTGTGGGAAATTACACTCTCAGAATCAACACATCCAGCCAGTGATGCTGCTGTGAGCCTTGGCACTGTCAGAAATAGAACAAACGTGATGATTGGAAGCTGAGACTTTGGGAGTCTGAGTGCAGATGAGTGCGGAGATTATGGGAAGAGTCCTTATGAGCAGCTCCTCTGGCTACTGGCTGAGGTATTTTCGGGACAGCTTGGCCTGTCCTGATTCTTCTCATTAGGCGTGGCGATGAGAGAGACGTGAGGTTTATTATTAAGCTCGGCAACTCTGAAACTTCTTCAAGAGGTTCGACCCAAGCAGCAGAAAAATCAGTGCTTGTTCAACCGATGCATAGCCTGCACATGAGTCAGTGGCAAGATTGCAAGATTTGGCTAGCGCCCACATCAACTAAGCTGGTGGCTCTTTCCTCTTCTTACTGCTTCTTTTAAGATGCTGTCTGTAGTTCTAATCTGCTGCTGTCATCAGCTAGTAAAAACTCAAAGCAAACACTGCGGAGGTGCGTGATTTTGCAATCCTCAGTTAAAGAGAATCAGGCTAATAAGAAACAAGATGTTATTTTCAGCTGAAATGATGCAAGCTGCTTTCCTGCTGCTGTCAAATCAGTGCTTGTGTAGCACAGGAGAGGAAGTATTTACACACACTGCATGTTTAGAGAAAGGATGCTACATTAGGATGAGACACTTGTTTACCCCAAGATCTTCAATGATTCATACCTCCGATGCAGCACAGAGGAATTTGGTGCATGCAGTATTTTAACTTATGCTGTTAATTATTAAAGCCAGACATACACACATACACAGGCCATATGGTGAAGAAAACAGTGCTTTTGAGGGGATTTAGAATTTGTCATCATTGTTTTAGGATGCTCTCGGCACTGTCTACAGCGTCACAGCTGAGTAGAAGTTAGTCCACACTAAAACTGCTTGACAGTGCAAAAAAATGATTATCTTTGAAAGAGTTAAATGCTGAAATACGGCTAAAGCTGTGCACTATCAACTTAAAACAGCCATACCTTTTGCTGCAAATTCCCCCTTAAAATGTCCTGTATCATAAATCCCCTAAATCTAATATCACTTTGTCTTTATTAATTATGTCACTGAATAGGATTGAATCAGAATGTGTCTCATCTGTATTCATGTTTTTTTTTTTTTATCGAGGCCAGTAATGGGTTGAGGATAAAACTTGTCCAAGACAGAGGTTGACATTTCAGTGAATAGGTTTGTCTGGGTGACTCTGCACACTGCTACAAATATGTCCACTCTGTGACTTAACTTACCCAAGGAGAAAAACAAGAGCCCTGGCCAAGCCGTCTCTCCTCGGCTGGGACAAACAGAGGACCCAGTGTTTCTCAGATGAGTGTTGCTGGATGACTTTATTTTCTTTACTCGTCTGGTAGCAGTAGTGACCTGCGTAGAATTTAGCTTAGAGGCAAGAGTCTCTTTGTGAATGTCTTCATGTCGTCACATGCTGCATAAATAAGCACAATATTCTCTCTATTGATAGATTGAAACTAAAATAGCTATTGCATCAGTCACAAAGATGACATATCTGTCCGACGTGTCTCATTCAGATGCAGTAATCCATTTCAACACTCTGGATTGGAGTTAAAGTCTGTAGCTTTATCTCTTGATTTGTACTTTCAACCCTGACGCCATTCTTACTGGCAGTCACCCTGTGATAGGCTTCAATCACTACTTTGTAGTGATTAGCAGTCAGAAGTTAACATGAACTCTCATGTAACTAATATAAAGCTGTTCAATTACAGAGTTTGAAACATACAGGGAGGGAAAGAGATGCACTCTGTGTACCTTTAAAGCTCTTAAATAAAAATGTAGAAGTACAGGTGTGTTTGAAAGAAGGACTTGGAAGAAGAGATAAGATTGCGAAAGCTTGAATGACTGCTATTTCTTTTCTCTGATAGGGGGGGAAGGGAAAGCTCAGGTTTTCATACTGGTTCAACTGATGCAGTGATTAGTGGGAAAGGTCCTGATTTATATTGGGGTTGTACTTGTTGGGAGCAGTGGTTAGATATCTTCTCTCTTGGGTGTTTGAACTGTCATATCATTTCCAGCGGGAGATTTTGACATCTCCATTTGCCTCAAGCAGCTTGAAGTGACTGCAGAGAAAACACCATCATTTATTCACTCGCTAGTTTTACAGTCCTCCTCAGCCCTGTCGAGCAATTGTACTTCTCGTCTCCCCTATGCGTTTACACTCAATATTTGATGCCCTGTAACACAGTGTGAGGTGTGACAACTGTAAAATATGTCTTTCCTAAGTGAACAATACACACCTATAAATAATGCACAGGGTGTGATGCCTCGCCGATTGTCTGTTTCAAATAACCACATGCACAATTAAAAGCCAACAACAGTATTTTTGTGTGTGAATGACTCTCTCTCTCTTTGTTCTGTCATTACAGATAAATACAGCTTGGCCCCTACGTCATTAGAGGTGAGTTTTGCATTAAACTTGTCATTAGTCAATTAGTGTTCTGTTAAATAAAATATTTCCTTTCTATTCATAAACTGCAGGAAAGTCACACACCAGCAGGTGTACCTTTTTGTTTGTGAAAGAATATCCTATTTTTTATGTTTGTGTAAATTACTCATAGATGTCTTCACTCCGCAACTTTAAAACTGTCATACATTATTTAGCTACATTTTAACACAGACATACAGCTTCCTTACCATGGCACTGAATGAGCCATAACTCCATAAGCAGGCATGTGACATCACGATGTGTTGTAGTATTTGTTTCAAGATAGAGCAATTAATGGCATTTTAGAATGACATTTTTTATTCAATCATTTTTTATCTAATCGGTTGACCTGCTCTCTAGTTATTGGCATCTGCTGTTGAAAAACTGATATTAGTCGACTACTAATCACTAATATTGGTGACATAGGCCACAACCCTCAAAGACCTAGACAGCCGTTCTTGTTCTTAAATGTTTGATAACTTTTGAACCACTAATTAGATCAACAAGCTTTAAACTCTCAGTTACAGTGGATATTCCACTCTTTCCATTCATACCACATTTGTCTCATTCAGCATATTCAAAATAAATTCAGGATAGTCTGGCGCCCCCAAAAATGGCCTAGGTCTTTATGGGTTAAGGAAACATTTCCTGTATATTGAGCCAATGAAGGAAGAACAGATTGTCAGTTCTAATGAAAAATGATGGAGTTGTCTTGTGTTTCAGGCAAGCGGTAACAATCGGCCGTTAGAAATGAAGCTGATGTGCAAGTGTTAAAACCTGCAGTTCATTGAGTGTCCGCTTGAGGCTGGCTGTGGAAGTACTGGAAACCACATACACACCCTCTCGAACAGCAAAAGTGAACACGTTGACAGCCTTCTACAAAAAACTGTTTTGATCTGAATAGCTAATTTCTTTATTGACACACACTGTACGAGGGATGATTTTTTTTATAACTCAGTACTTTAGAAGATATTAAGATTCTGAGTTTTGCATGATTAGAGGCACAGCTGACTTGACTGACATGCGGGCACCCTGTAACTGTTAGCGAAGAGGCTAAAGGCTAGCCTCAACTCCAAATCTTTCTGTCGTGCTCATAGACTGTATAAAATATGGACATAGTATCCGTGACGTCACCCATCTGTTCCTGAGAGCTGTTTTGAAGCAAATCGACGGCGGCAGCCATATTGGAAATGCGGAACTCAACTAGGCAGGGTGTGACGTAGTGTGAACCTCCTAGCCAATAGCTATGCGTTCCCGACCGGGAGTCACGTCAGTCATGTCCTTATTTGGGCAAAACTGGTAATCTTAATATCTTCTGAACTGTCACGTTAGAAAAAAAATCACCCCCCGTACAGTGTGCCATTAGAGAGATTAGCTACATAGAGCCAAGCTGTTTTTTGAACCAGGCTGTAAACATGTTTATTAATGCTGCAAAGATCGTCTTTTTCCCATTCATTTCTATGTGGTTTCCGGTGTTTCTGCAGCCAGCCTCAAGCCGATTTTCGACGTATTGCAGTTTATAGCACTTCCGCATTGGCTTCATCGTTTGAGACCGGAGGTTGCCGCTTGGTCGTGCTAGATCGACCAAAGTTAGGTTGAGTCAGCATTTCCAATATGGCAACCATGCACCACAGGCTTCAAAACTCTGCTTCAGAAACAAAATGAGTGATGTCACAGAGACTATGTCAAAGTCACATCAAAATCTATCAGCATGCATGACATCCTTCAGGTTATTTGTTGCAAAGATTGAGCCCTGGCCTGTGATGCTCTAAACAAGACTGAGTGGGAGGGAGCTCTGCACAAGCAGTCCTCTTTACTTTGTTCTCTACTCATTGTGCATGCTGCACTCTAACACTGAAAGAAGGGCACTTAAAAGAGGCCACATCTGTGTTCTCCCTCTCTTTTGATTCATAAATGCATTACTTCCTGAACTGTTATACACCCAAACATTAGCATCAAACCACGTGAAGAGGACATGTGGTCAGTGCATGTTTGGTCAAGCATGGATCACTGAACAATACTGGGAGGAGAAGTCTCTCCCAAAGCTGCGTTATGTGTACATACTGTAATTAGACAGAGATTCCTCTGTCAACTCTAAGCAGTCTGATGGACTTTCATGTTTGCCTTATTGCTCATGTGATCTCAGGCATGCACAGTCTGTGTGTGTGTGTGTGTGTTTTCCATGGCTTAGTGGGAAATAGAATTCCTCCACCTCAGCTGACAGAGCATAGAGGAAATCGTATGATGAAATCCCATGGTTCAGCTGTGAGCTGCTCACACCCTTTTACTACCATAAACAAGGTGTGAAGGCGTTTTGAAAATACATAACATATTACACAATGGTTATTTGAAAAGCTTAGGGTAACAATCCCCTAAATCTACCACGTCATTAAAGCCAGGGGATACATATTTCAAGAATTGAGTTGTTTTCTTTTAGTGTCATTGATTGGAAGCTTAAGCCCAAATCTAGTAGAGCCAGTCTCTTATTTCTCCAATCAATTTTTAGTCACCCTGGTTTAAAAAACAAACACTCAACTTAATCTACTTTTTGAACATAAAAAATGTTTAATAAAGACATGAACTCAAAATTGAAGAACGAGATAATATTTGAAAAAGCAATGTTCTTCTGTGTGTTGATGAGATATCAGTTTAATCCAGACTGACATATCCCAACAAACATTGCACTTGACATTCGTATAACAGTCAATCCCTATCCCATTGTCAATGTAATTCCCTTGAATTTTTCTTTTTACACACCAAGTTGAAAATTGCTCAGTTTCAAAGGGTTTATCTCCACAACTACATTTTGACCACTCAATAAATAGGAAACTGCTTATGTTACTAGTTTGTCCGTTCTGTGCCACCGTAGAAACATGGCAGTGCGAGATATAGTGTTATTGTGAATTATGTGTTATCCAAATACCTGACTTATTGTTAAATACCCATCAGCCTCAGATGAACTTTGTGTTTAGTGATAATAAGTGAATGTTAGCATGCTAACCTGCAAAGCTGAATATTATACTTGCTTGGCAAAAGTGTTTCAGAAAGTGTTGACACTGAAAACAAAGAGCAAACCTGTCCCTGAAAGTACCCGCTAGAAGAGAAGCTGGCTACAACAGTTTTATTTCAACTTGGTTGCCATCAAAATCTTGGCCATTCATTTTAGATTCGGGATTGTTGTGAATAAACCTGCTGTGAAATTACCGTCAGCAACAGCTTTACATTGTTGCCAGTGCCAATTAACAAATTTTAGCATGTTAAATGCTACACTAGGAACGTTATACCTTTAT
The DNA here is from genome assembly GCF_009762535.1 of Notolabrus celidotus. NCBI lineage: Eukaryota > Metazoa > Chordata > Actinopteri > Labriformes > Labridae > Notolabrus > Notolabrus celidotus. The sequence continues at coordinate 18,701,964 of NC_048287.1, read as the reverse complement.
AAATGTTGGCATAATAATTTATAGCAAGCGCTATAAAATTAGAGCTAGCATTCATGTCAATGTGAAACTGTTGCCAGAGACTAACTTGTCAAGGGGTAAGCATTGCTGAAGGTAATAGTGTATTCTTATTTTGTCATGTCTGCTCAGATTATTGCTATAGCCCTGTCTCTCTTGTGTTTTGGCCCTGTGTGTTTGTGTTTCATCTCAGTCCCCTGTGCAAGAAAGTCAGCAGATTAGCCACTCCGACTCTCTGCTTCTACACACTTGTGTATTTTGGTGCTAATCACTAGCTTGCGCTGCACTGGCCCACTTTCTCTAATTTACACCAGACAGTCTGTGTCAGGATAATCATCAATGAAACAAAACAAGAGCACTTTGTTATTTATTTTGAATAAGGCTGGTCATGAGTTTGTTTGCATCTCGTAGTGCTTCATCATTAGCGTGATGGTTCTAAATGTTTAGGACTTTATACGAGATGTGCACCTTCTGTTGTCGCCTTCAAGACAAGCTTAACCCAGTTTATCCTGAGTTAAAGATTAAGGTCAGATTACTTGTAGTATCCTATTAGAGGTCTTCAGTTTGCCAAGTCTACTCTGGTCCCTAAATACCAATTGTGAGCCAAAAAAGGTAGTTAGCCAGCATCACACATGAGGTAAAGCTTTGGACTTAGAAATGGATCCTAATAGATTGGGTCTCAGCAATGATCAAACTGCAGTGAGTGAGTTATCTCTCATCCTCTAAAAAATATGGACTGATCACACCTCAGGTTTTAAATGCTCATGCTGTCTTTTGTTTAAATTTGATCTTCACTTCCACTTATCCTCCCCTCAGATGGTTGGATGTGTTTGTTTTTGATTCAGTACAGTTGTGCATATTTTTGCATGTGTGTACAGTAGTGGCTTCCATGCTCCAGCTGGTTGAACAGGGGCTGCATGTGTCTGCATGTGAGGCGTGCACCCCCCTCCCCTTCCTCCATCCCCCCACCCTTCTACCAGTCACTGCAGGCTATGAGCTCTGTCTCTACAAAGACATCTCTTTCGCTGTTTGCTGTAACATCAGAGCATGCAGTCTCAAAGGACAAGGCATTTTCTAATTGAAGCTATAGATTTGATGCTCAGGGCTGTTGTTTTGTGTCAGTAACCAAACCATTGTAGATTTTTACTGTCAGTTGTCAGCATGCTTGTTTGCTGATACAGCTTTAAGTTGGGACCTCAGAGTGAGTCGCTGGCCCTCAGTGTGATCCTTGCATCCATGTACCACTGACCTTTTTGTCACATCTAGCTTTTATCCCGATCAATCCATCGATTTTTGTGACATCAATGGCTTCACTGCAGCTCATATTGCTGCCTCGGGCCTACTTCTGCTGACAAAGTAATATTCTCAGCTAACACAAAACCACAGGAATACATTTATTGAGTAGTTTGTGTATTCTATTTATACCTCGTTAAATCTCTGTCAGGCCTCAGAGATGTGTTGAGTTTCCACCTAAGTATGTCAGATTTATAAAGTAATCATCAAATATTTCGTCACAGATATTTTCCAGTGGGTGCTAAAAATGTTGTAGTTTTTTGAAATAATGAAATGGGTTTGTGTATAGAGACATTCTTTAAAAGAGTTGTGTTCTGGGCCATTGTTGGAAATTTGACAGCATCAAACTCAGTATGGTATTTGACAATATTTTTTCCTTTTGGGAGGATGTTTGAGGCGTACACACTTACACTTCTGTGTGCATTACTAGAAGCTAATACTTTGTAACCCTGAGATCTGATTCCTCATCATATCACATGTTCTCAGTCTTTGTAGGGCTGTCAAGTTTTGAGTTGTTTGAAGATGTTTTGGATTTTTAGAATTCAGGATTTTTCCACTCTTTGCTTCTGTCGCCCTGTCAGCTGCTTGACCCGATGACTCATGATGTCACTGATCAGTGATAGCTGTTTAATTCAGAGGGACATCTCTCCGTCCTCAGCAATTTCCAGCTGACCTCACAGATGAATGCAGACTCAACATTATCTGACCAGAAGAGACAAATGTGCATCATCAGGCTCTGTCCCACTGTGAACTATGTTAGTGATGCTGCAGACCGGAGGAGGCTGAGCATCCGCTCCTCCAGATTTTGAGCTCTGGTGGTTATGCAACTGTCTGTTGTGAAGGCTCTGCTCTTACTGCTGCAGATGATGCTTAGGGCTGCTTGGCTGTCTGCTTTGTTGCCTGCAATAGCAACAGTGTAATCATGTTAAGCTACGATTTCTGTCAGGGCAGTCGCTGTAGTCTGCAAGAACTCATCTGCTCCCTGGTGAACAATTTGATCTCATTCAGACATGTCATTTTGTAGAGAAGGCAAGGCCAGAAAAGGTGATGATCAGCTTTTATCAAGAACTTTGTTTACAATAACACTCAAGTATGGCTTTATCCCAGAGCTCCTTTTAGCTTTGAAATCTGAAATCAGCTGATCAGAATGTCAGAGCTAAGTAATTATATATTTGATTTCAACGTAGTGATGGATGTCAAATTGACAACTGATATGATCTGACATTTAATTAGGGAAACCCAGCATTAGTTTCATATTCCTGTGAAAATCTGTGGTGAAGACTCAGCAGCACACAGACATGTCAGACTTTTCCCATCTCGTGTGTTTTGGTTGGCAGTTTGCTGACCTTTAACACAAACAGCTCATTCTTTGCCTGTCTGCATAATGTTTGACTCACTGATGCTCCTCGCTTGCTCCTAATTTGGACCAATATATTTTTACATTTGCATCTTGTCATGCTGTTTATAATTATTCATACCTTAGTCTTCCTGTATGAATTCAGCTCTAAGCGTTTCCTTTCATAAAAGCAAAACCATTTGTTGAAGTTAAGTTAAAATATTAACTAATATAACAGGAAGTGCAAAGTCCAAAAAGAGGTCTGTACTGATTTACATCATCTAACCTGGATAGGAATGGACTGACATTTTTAATGTTGTTACCAAGCAGCAACCTCCGGTCTAAAAATATGAGTCCAATGCGCAAGTGCTTAAAACTGCAGTTCATCGAGGATCCGCTTGAGGCTGGCTCTGGAAGTACCAGAAACCACATACACACCAATTCAAAAAAGCCGATCTTTACAGCAGAAATAAACATGTTTACAGCCTGGTACAAAAGACGAGTGTAGTCTGGATAGCTCATTTCTCGATCGGCACACACTGTACGGGGGTGAAGTTTTTTCTAACGTGGCAATTTCAAAGATATTGAGATTACGAGTCTTCCAATGAGAGGCACAGCTGACTTGATTGACAGGCGGGAACACTGTAGCTGTTGGCTAGGTGACTCAAAGCCCGCCTCTTTATGTCACAATCGCTCAACAGCAGCAATATGGCTCCCGCCGACGGTTGGCCTCAAAACAGCGCTTCAGAAACGGATGGGTGACGTTACGTATCCTACGTCCATATTTTATACGGTCTATGGTTGTTACCCTCTTTTTTTTTTCTCTTGTGAAAGTTCAGCATTTGCTAAGTTTACAGTTTAACCATTTTAGTAGGGTGGGTCATTTTTTTTTAGATAAATACAGAGCATTAGGGCCACATTGTAGAGAAGTAAGTCCTGTGATTTTGAGAATAAAAGCATAAATATACAAAAAGAGTTATGTTAGTGCAGGGGGCTTGCTGCTCTTCTTCAAATCTCTTGTTGTTATTTTACTTAAAGAATGCTCTCTCTCTCTCTCTCTCTCTCTCTCTCTCTCTCTCTCTCTCTCTCTCTCTCTCTCTCTCTCTCTCTCTCTCTCTCTCTCTCTCTCTCTCTCTCTCTCTCTCTCTCTCTCTCTCTCTCTCTCTCTCTCTCTCTCACTCTTTTGAAGATAATCAAGTTTCAACTTATCATTAGATGACGACTTTTTCTCTTAAATTTTCAACTTTACTCTCATTTGATTACAGTTATATTATCGTATTATGGCTTTTATTTTCCTCGTACATTTCCCTTTTTCTTCTCACAGGACTAATATAAGTTTATTCAGAAATCTCAATTTCTTTCATCCTTAATGTGGCCCCTTTCCCCTGTATAAACCCTTCAGACTTTATTTTCACACTTACCTCTTTGATTTATCCTTTGTTAAATCACTATTACATAACTCATTAGTCAGAATTTTAATATTCATGCTTGTTGTGAAACTAGCTCTGGCTGTGACGTACAACACTTCCTTAAGAACCTTAAGAAGACTAGGGTTATTCACAGGAAGAAAATGTGCCTCTTTGGTATTCGTCATTGGTTCTCAGGATGATGCCTCTGTCTTTGGTTCTGATGGGAAATGGAGGTTTTTCACCAATAAACAGCTCATTGTTTTCAAACAGAGGCCTGAAGTACTTCATACAGGGGGCATTGATGTCATGCTAGAGCTTAGACTTTTATCAGTTTTAGAGCATGAGAGAATTTGTGTCTTCGGGCAGATGTAGTAATTTCTTCTTAAGTTTCTTATAGAATATCAAACACTGGTTGAGATATTTCTGTGTTTAACAATCCGTAACTCTCAAGCCCTGTGTCAGTTATGCTACATGTTTCTTTTGACACCCAGACGCCTTTCCTAAGAGGCATATGAGAATGTCCTTTGTGTCACCTGTACCTGGCCTCAGCCACAGGAACATATGCTTGTTTCATCCACTATGGCAGGCTTCCACCTCACCCTGGGTGAGGCCTGGTTTCAATTAGTGGTTTGCTACCAAACATTTCTGGCTGTGCCTGAAACGCAGCGGTGGATTATCTGGCTGTCTTTCCTAATGTTTTTAGCGGCAAACTTGTCACTGCTTCCCCGCCTAAAACGCTATGCCTCATCTTCCTCATTCCTCTGAGTCACAAGTCGTCAGATGAAACTTGAATGTGTACTCAGAAAACCAAGCCTCAGTTTCCTTCCTTACATCAGCCTCGGTTCTGAATATTAATGTTAAAGAAGCTTGTTGACATTTTCTGACAGAAAGAGCTGAATAAAGTATTTCCGTTGAAGTGAAGGGGCTCACTCTTCTTCTGTTCTTACATGTGGACTTAACTGAATTGTTGGCAAGAAAGCCAAAGCTGCAATTATTCACACTCCGGTGCACCTAAACCTTGGATAACTTAGCCAGATTATTTCACAGAGAGCTTTAATCAGTGATGCATCGAGCCGTAAGCCATTCCATGCTAGAAACTGTTAAACATAAGGCAGTTGATTATTACACACTGTTATGTGTTGGCAGGGAAAGTAGTTAAAAAAAAAAAAGTGTTGGCTAAATCTAGGAATGTCCTGCCAGTATTGAAAAAAATACTTGTCAAATATTGGAAATCCAGATTAATCCAAGACACTGATACGGTTCAAACTTCCACGCTTGATTTATAGTTGTAGGTTTACTCATGTGGTTCATTGTAAAACTCTGTATGAATGAAACCTCTTGTGCTTTTCATCACCACAGCAGTCCCTAGTATCTCCCCCCACTACAGTGCATGTTGTCCTGTAGATGGATTATAAGGTTACATAACAAGACACTAAGGAACAGAGCATTTGTTTTAGCCCTGGTACAGGATTATCAGCTGCACACAGAGATGAATGTAGTATGAGTTAGTGTTGGAAAATCTATACAAAGAAGTTTGGAAGACTTTGAATGAGGAGTTGAGTTAAGGTGAAATTTTAGTTTCTAAAGATTTAGAGATATCTGACCCTGAAGAGCCACTGTACCCCCTGTGGAACAGACTCTCACATGAACAGCCTGCAAAAAAATCTTTGAGTTTATCCAAACACGAGGGCAGCTTTTCTCCTCTGTATGGCACATTAGATATCTAATGATTTTTCTCCTCACGCTCTGTTAACACCCATCACCTCTGTTAACTGTTCTCACAGGCAGCTCTACCGGGTGCTGCTCCCTGGCACCTCACCCAAATTTGTCCGCCATGCCCAGGCAGCAACACCAGTTTCACCCACATCAACCTGCTGTTTTATTAAGACACCGCCCTTTCTAAACAATGTCTCTTCATTCCTTTCTGCTGAAGAACATACAGTACAGTTAGCTGATTCCTTTAGTACTTTACGAAACCGGTTCATAATAGTCTGAGGTGTTTGTTGTTGTTGTTGTTGTTTCCACTGACATGTTATGCTGTAATGTTTTATAGATGGCAGAAGATCATAGGCACCAAATAATTGTTTCCCCCCCTTTTTCAACTTCATTGTGCTGTATCAAAACAGTGGAGTCTGTTGCACATTGCAAACTCAGAGGAAAATAAACCACAATTACGAGTTACCTAATCTCAATGTAGTATAAACAAACAGACAGCAGTCAACAGTGAGCTGCCACTAGGAGGAATCTTCACATCAGATCCTGTGTAAACCGTGCAGCCACAGCAGTTATACACTGACACAACTCTCATTATGGGTATTATAGAAAACAGTTACACTTATCTCAACCCAACTTTATTTATATAGCAACCATGATACATGTAGTCCAAAGTGGTTCACATAGGATAGGTTCCTATCCAACATTTTTATTCAGTGTCTAATGGCTTGTATTCATTTTCCTCTTGAAGCACTAAATAAAATGTGTTGTCCTTCCCTATCCATATCTCCATGTCTCAAAAGGCTTTTTAAGGTCTACTGTCCTGTGCAGAATTTTTAATCTCATCGTGCGTCCAAATATTTGTTCAGCAGAGAGATGTGGTTAGATTAAGCTGTCAGGAGAGGACATGACACAGCAGTGCAAGCAGAACATGCTGCAGAGAAAGAACAACTTTGTTCTGCTGGTTTTTGACTTTAGATGAGGTGTAACAAGCTGCAAAGGAAATACAGATTAGTTGCACTTTCTAATTAATGAAGGAAAGCACTGTTAAAATGAAGCCATCCTCAGATTGTGGTAATAATCACACTGTTCAGAGGAACACAGTGGCCTAATTTCACTTAAGGTTTGTGTACAAGAGCTGTGGTGTATTCTGCTCAGGTGATTTGAGTTTAAGGTTGTTTATCCAGCTAAGTCAGAGGTGCTAAGAAACTTGGCCTGCTCCTTGAATATGTACCTTTTATTTTAGATCAGCAACAGAGTAAACAAAGATGGAGTCAATGGTGTGTCAGCTTGAAAGAACATGATGTTGGCACACAAAATAACAAGTTAACACATTAACAATTGATCCATATATTGACTGAAAAATGCCACACTACTCTGGCAGAATTAGAAATATCCCTCAGTTAGAAACACATGAATTGGCTTACTGTCAGAGTGAAGGATTCATGTTGTGTGAACATCAATAAATACAAAAATTGACCTGATTCTCGATGCTCGCACCAAAAAATGGCAAAAGTGAAAACACTGAAGGAGTCTTTGAAAGAAAAACCTCTTTGAAAGAAACAGAAGGAATCACATATTTGTCATTTGCTCATATTTTATTATCTGTGACCTCCAACTCTCCATATGTTTGTTTGTCCTGCAGGTAATTGACTCGCTAGGTATCATGATCTACAAAGCTCTGGACTATGGCCTCAAAGAAAACGAAGAGCGCGAACTCAGCCCACCGCTGGAGCGCCTAATCGACATGATGACCAACATCCAGGAAACAGAGAGCGACTCCTGTCCTGATGAAGGCTACGAAGCCACAGAGGAGGAGGATGAGTGTGAGGAGGAAGGAGAGGAGGAAGAGGAGCTTGTTTGCACTACCAGCACTTGTACGGTCACAAGCATTCGCAGCTATCGAGACATCATCATGGTAGGTTCTCGGAAGTGAATATATCTGGCAGTTGAGGTATGCACATGCTGAGTAAGACAGCATTACTTGTTTGCAACAAATAATTTCCTCCTTTGTTGTGATAAATGTAGACATTTGCATCATGTTTCGTGTAAATGCTCATATTGTGATAGGGATGAAGATTTGATTTATTGTGCTGCTTTATTTAAAAAAATGTCCTCCTAACCCTGAATGTGTAGAACACAAATTCTCGCACTTTTTTTCCTTCTTCTCACACATTTCAACATCAGGTGTGTTAACAGCATCAACTCTATCCACACACCATCATCACTCCTGCTTAAAATATGTTCCCCTGGTGGAGGCCATCACACTGCCAGTCCCTTAAGTATTTCTGAATATGAGGCTTGTAATTATAGCTGTGTAAACATGTTGGTATTTGGAGAATAGGCTTAAAAACTTTGACAGCCTGCTCCTTACATATAATCAACCTTGAGTCGAGCACATAGTCAGCTCTCTTAAATGCTGTGTGTCTAACTCGGCCTCTAATTCCTCCAACAATCACTCTCTTTGGTGTAAACTGCTGTTATGACAGGGCCAGATTAGATAACTGCTGACCTCCTTTCTTGTCTCGTGCTCTAGTGGTCTATCATACAGACATAGGTGGGGTGGTTGAAGGTTCGGCTGTGCGTTATGCTGACAAAAGGTGACAGAACTTGCCAGTGAAGCACCCAAATAAGACAGGATGAGTTCGACAGTGAATGGGGTTTCTCATGCTTTAGTGAAGTAGAGCGAACTGAGGAGTGGCTCGACTGCTATTGGCTCACTTTGATGTTAATTATCACTCATTAAGTTAGTGAACAATTTCATACAAAGGGGACAGTCAATTAAACAGCGAGTCTCCTACCAGATAAACTCTTGTATATCCTTACTTTACCTTAAGTTTGTATTTTTTTTATTTAACAAAAAAAGATGGTGTATGAAGCTTGATACAGATCACTGTTATTAGTCGAAACAGTGGAAAATACCGATTCAGCTGGATCTTAGGTATGATTGTAAAGACTCGCACAGCTCACGTATTATCTTACCTGTGAAATGCCTCACCAGAGAATGAGGAAGAAGAGACACATTCTGCTGAGTCAAACATGCCTGTGGCGAGCCGAGCCCAACATAAAAACACACAAATATGCCATTGGTCTGGTTTTGTCCTTTAGGTCCCTGGAGATAATTTTACTGTGATTGTAATGAAAATAAAGGCAGCCTACCAGAGTAATGGTTGAGCTGTCAAATACCTTAAGGGTCAGGGCATGAAATGGTGCTTCAGTGATGCTACTCAGGCATTGTTGCTCTGACAGGATCATCAGGTTCATGCTGTTCTAAGCTCTGTCTCAGTTTTGTTTACAGACATGCCATTGCTCCATGGATGGTTGCATTGAGCAAATCTAAAATATCCTAAGAACTGTTGTTGTTGTATCATTTGACATAAAATTGTCGATTGGACATTCATGCTCCCCAGAAGTTAAATCTGATTATCCCCTGATGTTTAATCTAGCACCACCTTGAGGCAGACTTTCTAGACCTTTTGCAGTTTGGCCCAAAAACTATTGGAAGCATTGAAATTCTGTGTTACTAAGACATTCATATTCCCCTGAAGATGGGCAATAATAAGTGTGGTTTCCACTCTCTCTTTCTATCTAGCATGAAAATGACAGCGACATTTTAATTTGACTACATAATTCCAAAACAAATGACCTCCACGTCTGCGTCGACTACTTAATGTATGACTTTTATTAGAACGTGTTAGCATGCCAGTGCTAATATGCTAATCTAAGTCAAGAACATTATAAATTGTATTATTTTCCAACATCAGCATGTTAGCAGTGTCACTGTAAATATATGATCTAGTTGAAGTTGCCTTGATGTTACATGGTTTGAGTTTGCTGAAAACCTGAAGTCAATGATTTAAACAGATCAAAAATGAAAGCCTGTAGTATCAATGTATAGAGCTTTCAGATAGTGTGTATTTTCAGTATATCCTTTCAGTAAAAAAAGCAGTGGATAAAATATGTGTAGAAGTGTGGGGTGGAGAGCTCAACTCGGTATGCTGCATTTGTTTAGGATATGTAAACTTTGTTATCTTCACAATTAATTTAGGTTTATTCCATGAGTAAGAATGTATATGATTAATTCCTTCTGTTTTCTCCTGTACAGATATGTTCTTCCCACCTGCCCAGCCCATCAGACGCCCCTAACCATTACCAGGCCGTGTGTCGTGCTCTCTATGCAGAGACAAGGGAGCTGCGCACCTTTCTGGAGAAGATCAAGAGTGCCAAAGAGGTGAGAAACTTCAGCATGTGAGATCTGTGAGCTAATGATAAATCTGGTGGGGGTAAGTAGCGGCCAATCTGAAACACACAAACAACACCATCTGCTCATCTGCATTCCAAAAAGTCAGGGTTTTGCCCATGAGTCATACTCCAACCTTTTTACTCATTAGCACACCAAAAATTTCAAAATATGCAGCAAACTGAAAGTGATGATCATGCAACAGATACAAGAAAGTACCAAAATCTCCTTGGGGTTACCTCTCTGTTGTGGTAGATACACTCTGGTGTTTTCCATTCCCAGCATTAGAGAGCCTGTTGGCTTAATGGGTCTTAATTTGACCAATTCAATCCTTAAAGTGGTGCCCAGAAACAACACAATAGAAATAAAACCTAATGGCCTGGAAGGATTGAGACTGTGCGTATCCCTGTCTGACCTCCCTGTCGGGGCAATTGAGGACTCAACATTGTTTTCACTACTTGCATGACTTAACGGTACACGTGGACGTGATCAGGCATCCTGTTTTTCAACCCTGTGTATTAGCTTATTGGTAGATTTATTTCTCTGAGGTGACTGTTGGTGCTGGAGTATTTGAGAATGATTAATGAGGGGTTCCCTTAAGAGCTTGTTCTGCACAGGTGGCATGTTTAAGTTTATTAACCAGAAAAAAAACATGTAAACTAGAGATACACAATGTTATCCGCCTAATATTGGTAGATTGATTACAGGTATTCATGCACCATTGTCCTTGTCTCTTCAGCTGTCCCATCCAATAAAAGAAAAAATGCCCAAAATAATAACGTAAGACTAAAAATAATAGATCAAATTGACAATGCCTTCAGGTGTTATCATTGTTTCTGGGGTTTTACTTTTCAGGAAACAAGCTTGTTTTCATAAAAAAACAAGAAAACAAAAAAACATGTGCTTCATTTAGATTTAGGATACTAGTAGCTTTGTGCACGCACGCACGCAAGCGCGCACGGTGCCAGAGAGAGAAAGGGAGGAGATCTTAATGGAATATTTCACCCTGCAAACCTGTAGTTACTTGAATAGTAAAACTATTTAGGCTACTTAAAGCTTATACAAATTATGAAATTGTTTTATTTGCATTTATTTATTTATTTTTATTATCAGGGGATGCCCTCGGGTGTGAAAACTGTTTGGGACCTTTTCCTGAAATGATCTTGATTAAATTAAAAATAGGTCCTTAATTTACACACAGACACCAGCTGAGCAGACAAAGGGTCTGATGCATAGCAGGGAGATCGCACAAGAGGAAATATCTATATATTATCCTTGTTTGTACCCGCGGTTGTCACACAGCCAACATGCATCCAGACTAAAGAGGTCGTCAGAGTGCTGTGATAAACCAATCCTATTTACATATGTGTCCAAGTAGATATAAAAAGTAATATTCTAGTATGAAGATAGTGGGAAAATAATTGCCCCACCCTGGACAAGTAGATATTAAAAATAAATTTTCATTTTACTTCATGTTTAGTTCATGTTTGTGCTTCCTGGTTGAATTGGGGTTTAAAGGAGACGCATGACCTGTCAGTGGGCTCTTGCGTATGGGGGGTATACAATCTTGCGCTAGGTGCTGGTTGTGACTTCTACAGGAGGAATGATTCATGCAAACAGTCTTATGTAATATACGGTTATGGAATCAAGTTTAACCTTATTAAAGCAATTTAAGTAGCTTACAGGAGTGGGACCTGCATACTTCAAGGGTAGCTTTGGACTTCCTGTAGCACTCTGTGACACAGGATAATTGCTAATGAGCAACCATGCACAGTAACAAACATACTTCTAAATTAGGAAGGCAGTCAATGAGTCTTTCTTTTAGTTTCTCATGCTGTTGATGTTTTTCTCTCGTCTCTGTCAGTGTCTGTCAGCTTCTTCACATAGGATTCCCTGCCGACTGTTCTGCCAGTCTGGAAATAAACTGAAACCGTCACATGACGAGAAAGGTGTTAATTGGTGTCATGGTTAAAAAAACTGAAGAAGGGCTGGGAAGGAAAACCAAGGAATGATATTTTGTAGCAGAAATGCGCTCAGTAGCAGGAAATGAGATGGAAATAATGGTCAGAATAGCAGACAACTGTGTTAGTAGTGTGACTATGTTTTAGCAACAAATACATGTGTGATGTTAAGGAAAGAGTCTTTTAAACCATAGCCTGATTTATTTATATACTTATTTATCAAAGGTATAGTCATAAGTTGAGCATTTTACAATGTTAGTGGCATGAAAATGAAAGGTTTAAATGTGCTTTAGGTGGTGGAGGTACAAGACCAGCACCTTGTCCCTATGATCTTCACTCAGTCATAGACGCATTTGACTCATGTTAACCTGTATTAACAAGGATTCATATATTAATTATACCAACAAGGAGGATTATCCTTCGCCAGTTTGATCTAGTAACCTAGAACAAGCATGACTTCCTTCTGCAACAGTGTCAATATAGCACTATATGAATATTGACATTGTCATGTAAACAACATCCTTCAATTAATTAGGCTACTATGCATTATAGGCACTGTCATAAACCTATTTGTAATTTCAGCCATTGCTGTCTACAAAGAATGAGCCCTAAGTGACTTTTAGGTACAATTTTGAATAGATTTCCTGATTTTTATCCTTTCTCTTTGCTAGAACCTTCGGAAGATGGAAGGTGAGACTCGGGAGGACCCTTCAAAAGACCTGGATGAGCTGCAGAATGCAGACTGGGTAAGAAGAATATCTACTCACTGCATCAAGCACTACTTGTTTTGTGATTGTAATCTGTTAGCATTTTTATTGACCTTAATTGCACAAGTCATCACATCACATCTTACTTGTTCACATCAGGCAAGGTTCTGGGTGCAGGTGATGCGAGATTTACGAGATGGCGTGAAGTTGAAGAAAGTTCAGGAGCGCCAGTACAACCCACTAGCCATCGAATACCAGCTCACACCATACGAGATGCTGATGGACGACATCCGCTCCAAACGCTACAAGCTGCGAAAAGTCATGGTGAGAATTTTTACTGCATAAGCTAAAAAATATATATGAGACACTATTTTTTTAACCTGGATTTTCATCAAGTTGAACAATGTACTCTAATTCTAGGTGAATGGAGACATCCCACCGAGGTTGAAGAAGAGCGCGCATGAGGTCATTCTTGAATTCATCAGGTCGCGACCACCGCTCAACCCTGTGAGTAACACACAGTATGCTGTCAAAACATGCTTCCACACTGCTGCACAATTCAGCTTTCATTTTTAAAAGTTCTGATAGAAGTTGAACAACAGATTTAGCTTTAACTGTATCATGTAAGGACAGTGAATATCTGATAACTACTGATAACTACTGTCTACATTCAACATTGTTTCCAGTTGCTACACTAATATGCTGGCATTCATGGTAGATGCCAAATGCCTGGGTGTGAATGATAGGGAACATTAAATCACATGCATGTGACTTGATGTGACATTCGCACTTTGTCAACAACACCAGCATGTGATTATGAATACAATAGTTTAATGACCTCATGCAGAACAAAACAGACCCTCCTACTGTGGGAGATTTGATGGGAATGTCTCTTTGGGTCCTCATGGTGATGGCAGTTGAGGTCTCACTTGTTTGGTTGTCATGACAGGTCGCTGCCCGCAAACTGAAACCCCAACGCCCGCGTCCCCCGAGCCTCCACGAGCGACTCCTGGAAGACATCAAAGCTGAGAGGAAGCTGAGGCCCGTCTCACCGGACATAATCCGACGAACACGCCTGGGTCAGCAGCTCACAGTTACACACATTCACAGATGTTAACATGCACACATGGCCATTAAACTTACTAGTTTTACATAATCTGTAGAAATCTGTTTGCTTCGGCTCATTTAAAGCATGGCTGTTAACTGACTGCATGAGCTTAAAAACCATTAACCATGACTCAAACATTCTTAAGTACATCCGTCATGATTAGTTGAACAGCCCTCTTCCTGCATTGATCTGTCCACTTCATCAGAAGTGTCATAGTGTTTAAACAAGGACCACTTACAGCAGCTGTGAGCCTTTAGCTGATATATAGATCTACCGTCAGTCACTGCTGCAGTTCAAGCTAAATGTTCTGTAAGATCTTGAGTTTGAACTTGATTTTTTTTTTTTCGTTTATGTAACTGCCTTCAGTGTTTACTCATTCTTTACTATTGTATTTACTTTAGTGTTTACTTTTCCTTAAAGCTCATGTGAGGAGCTCTTTAACTGGTTATGACAAAGACTAAAATGAATACTAATAGCTCTTTATGGCCTACCACAGTAAATAAGACCTTCATCATGAGACTGACCTTTTCTAGTTATTTTTTATGTGTACCAATTTCCACAGCAACAATTCTAGATTCTTGATCATGGCATTTTACTGTTGAAAGAAGGCTGGATTAGACTTTTGGAAAGAAAAAACAACAATTTTTATATGTAATGAATAACATCAGAAAAGTGTTAATACTTACACTTCACTTCAAAATGAGCCTTAAGTGTTGTATTTATTTTTATAAAGCAGGCTGTATGTATGAGGTAGATAATCCTTAAGGTATGCTGTTAATTTCAGTTGAAGTTTTAAACTGTTTAAGGCTTTAATCAGATTAAAACAGTAAATATTCTGTCAATATATACCATACAGTGTTTCTGTGCGATGTACACAAGGCATCTTTTGTGAATGGATTTATGAGGCTAACATGGAGCAGCTGTTACATAATAACACATATGGGAGGCTGTGATGTTCTCTAAAACTGCTCCAAAGAAGTGTTTTTTAAAGAGGATCAAACTTTTTATGAACTCCCTTTTAACTTCCATGGATTTCTTTTCTCCTTCTTTGTTTCTTTTTTTTCCTCAAAAAAAAACCATGTGTGATTCTGTCAGTCATGCGACCTCTTAGCATGTCTTACAGTTTTGACTCATCAGGTAAAATTGCACGTCACCTTTTGTGTTCCTTTTGTTGTTCCTCGTGTTTCATTCCAGGCTATTTAAAGGCTAGCTTTTAGTTTCAACACAAACACGCGGACACACCTTTTTTTTTTCCTTTTCTTCATACTTGTGTTGTACAAGTGTGTATGACACATTCCTGTCACTTACTGGTTGTCGTTTACACACACCTACCGAAGCTGAGGAAAAGATGGGTTGACACAGTGCAAGATGATCTCACTGGGTGTGAAGTTCTGTACGTTTTTTTCTTGGAGGTAGTGTAAAGAAATACAAACTCAGAGCTGGTTCTCTGTATTTATGAATGATAAAAGCATGAACTATAAACAGTAGCTACTCACAGGGACTATCCATGCTTTAGGTGATGAGGGATGGCCATTGAGTCATAGCCAGTGGGGTGAGATTACAGATCAGTGCTGTGTCCCTGCAGCCAGTCACCCTAATCCGCTCTCACAGTGGATATGAAATGTTACATAACACTAGTACCAGCAGTCCTACCTCTGAGGAAGAGTTGAATGGGTGATGTCAGGCTGAATGCAGCATTACAGTTCAGAGAATGACCAGGATAATCCAGACGGATGTACCGGACTAACCTTTTGCACTGTGGCTGCACTCATTGTTTCACTCTGCATCCCTGCCACTTCCCATCATTCTACCTTCATGTTGTGCTTTCCAGCTCTACAAATGTGTGAATAAAAGCCACTGTCACACAGCATCCCCACAGTTCACACCTGGTTGGACAGATGTTTGTTGCTCTCATGCCCCCCCCCCCCTGTGGTTCCAGTGTGGTGTAAGGGATGGAAATGTACAGTTCTTTTGCGTTTTTTGCTGAAGGTTTTATTCCTTTAAATCCTTCACAGGTGCAGGGAAAAGCATCAGCACTCCTCAGGACTTATTCCGCAGCACAGGTAAAACTCAAAAAGCGACACCCCGTGGGTATTAAGACAGCCTTTTTTTCCCTTTGTAACAAAACTCTTTCAAGAAGAGAAATCGGTTACATAAGAGCATGTTTGAGGCTTATCTTGGTCACCATGTGGTCTGTGTATGCAGACTCTGCTGCATCATACATAACAATACAAAGACACCCATAGTTTACACCGGAGACGCAATGGCCAGCTGTTAAAAAAAGATAAGGAGAGAGGTCATGGGAACTCTTGGTTTACTTGTAATACACAACGGTTTATAAACAAAATCATATGTCTCCCCACCCACAGACACTCCTGATGCACCCAGGAAGTTGGCCATCAGCACCCAATCTTTGGCCAGTGGTACCACGGGACCCAACCAAGCCGGAGTGCTGCCGCTGAGTCAGAGGAAGAGGCTGCTCAGAGCGCCAACATTGGCCGAGCTGGATAGCTCTGAATCTGATGTAAGATATCATCCCTGTAATCAAATTCAATTTGTATGGTTGAATAATCTTTATGTTGTATCTCCTAATAAAATATGTCAATGTTTGCACAAGAATCAGGCCAAACTCTGATGATTTAATTGCCCTTGTTATTTCCAAAGTTAACAATAATTTATACATCATATTGGTTGAAAAATATGCAAACCAAAATTTCCAAACATGAGAATTACAGCTGCCCAAATAAGCTTAATATAGGCTTTTCCTGCCGTATATTTCAAAGTTATTTAAAGGATCATGTGACCCAGTGTCTTGTGATTGACAGGATGAACCCACACGGAGCAGCTCCAGTATGTCCACATCTTTACTAGATGATACATCACCAGAATCTGTCATAGGAAAGAAGGGTAAGAGCTTACCTCGAAATTATTCTGCTTTTACATACAAAAATATTATAGAAAATTGAAATTGTTGAGTCATTTTCAGTTTCACTAAATTTTTGTGTTTATGTGTCATGTCTTTTTTTTTCTTGCTCTGTTGGGTCCAGCTCCTCCAAAGTTCCTGCCCATCTCTGCCACGCCCCAGCCCGACAAGCGTCAGTCTCCTCAGAGGAGACACTCCATAGAGAAGGAGGCCCCCACCAGTGTTCGCCCTTTTGCACCTCCCTCTAGACAGAGCTCCAAGTCTTTGGTGGGTAAACTATACAGGAAATTTCTATTAGATTATTCAGGCTGAATTAATGAAAGTGTTTGGCCAACATCCCGCCTATATCCAGTTATTCTTTGATATAGCTATGATTAATCTTCTTAAAATATCATTGCTTCAAAATTCTCTCATCTGATCAGTTAAATGCAAATCAGCCAGCATAGCAGAATTTACTACAAGCAAACATGTGAATTGCCGTTTTGGTTGATAACAATTTGAATCAACTCTGACTAAATCTGCAGATATCTGTGGAAAAACAATAATTTATTTGTTACATTTTCTCTAGTCCTGTGACTGGACATTTGTTTTCCATGAGGTCATTGGTTTGCTGAGTAACTCTGTGCCGGTCGTATGATTCCAGTGTGGTTGATACAACTAATTGAAACCACAGGACAGGCTGCTGTGTGAAGGGGATTTAGAGGTTAATTTTCACCACTCACAAGTTTGATAGCAGACTTCTGGGCCAGACTTGAACCACTACTTTCAACTAGGCTACCCAAATCAGAAAACAAACACTTACTGGGAATGATTTTGTATCTTTAGCGTATTATAATATCTCTCATCTAGAGACCTTTTTTTTTTAATAAGAGCAGATGCTCAGCCTTTTTTCATGGATAGTAAGAGTTTTGGTTCCTAGTAGATGTAAAACAGTGAGATCTTTGTTGCAGTTCCCTTCCCATTCTCATACTCGCATTATGTCTCATTAAATGTTTACTCTGGTCAGCTGTTTCATGCTAAAGACTTAATGAAAGTTATTTTCTATTTCATATAATGCTGCAGCAGAGAGCGGATCCCAGAGCTGAGGTAACCTTTATTAATTGTCATAATCTCATTTAAAAAATCAGCTTCATAGTAGCATTCTTTAACCTGTTTTATAACCTTAGAGAAACATGGTGCCGGTTGTTAAGGGAGAGACGGGAGAGAGGATTTCTCCATGTGTAAAATGCAGGTCTGCATCATCAGTGGACAGCAGCTTTGATCGTTGGTGCCTGTAATGGAGCAGAAAAAATGAAATCATGAGATAAAGACTGCTGCCATCTCTCCTCAGTGAACTCTCCTCCTTCTGAGACGGAGGCTGTCAGATGATTTTTCTGTCATGGGATTTCCTGTTATGAAGTTCTGCTCTTATAAGATTAAAGTTCATGACACACGTGAACTTAAAAAAATGAACTGCAAGAAGTAAATACTACAGAAATTCAAAGAAACTCCAAGAAAACTAAGCTGCTTTGTATTAAGATAAGATAATCCTTTATTCCTCCCACAACAGGTAAATTTACAGTGTTACGGCAGCAAAATGGATAGAGCAAACATAACAATAAAGAGCTTTTAAAAACAGTTATTATTCAATTATTAGTAATTAAAGTAATTTGGTGTATCCTGAGAAAAATATGTACAGAACTAATAAGTAAATGTACCGTATATTAGCAGAACCAAATAACTATTGCACGTGTGGATGACAGAGAGTTGCAGCACTCTATGGTGCAAACCTCTTGAAATTTCCTCCGATGGATAAATGCAGTTCAAGATTTGTGTATCAGATTTGAGTGAGCATACCTGATTGAGTAGCATAAATGTAATACACAATACATAACATAAGACCCTGCCTCAGTTTGAATTTCCTGTTCCCTCTGTGTGCTGGTCAGGTGGGAGCTGCCAGCGGTGCTCAGGGCTCGGTATGTCACTGTCACCGCATGTCATCAAACTGAATCATCTCGGTAACAAAGTTCTGTGTAGGGAAGACATCCAGAATAACATGTTATTCAACAGAAGTGTATTAGGGAGTCTGTCTCAGAGACATGTTTGTACTGAAGATAGCTCAATAAAGGTCCAAAAGAAAACGCAGCAGAGGAATAATCTGTAAACATTTACAGCTGAGTCCCTCAACTTCTTATCCCAGTGTACTGAGAGTAAATGATTGGTGTGGAAGTCTCTGGAAAAACATTTTTTCAAGTTGAGACAAAACTAGATGATCTTTCTAGCTAGTTGGCAAATCTCCAAAGGCCTCCAAAGCTTTTAACTTGTCAATCGGGTGTGAGGACATAATGTAAAAATATATACCAGTGTATGAAAAACAGTCATAGTATAGTTCCATGTCCATTGGCCGATGTTATTGCTAAACTAATGGTGCAAAACAGAAACTTGTCCACATCCAGCCTGCTTAACTTCCAAATTTAGAACTATAGTAACTTCTTGAAGTTGTTTTTTGTTAGTTTGTAACATGGACCTGTGGTCAGGAATAAACTTGATGGAATAATTGAATGAAGCCAATCGCTTCAGACCGCCGTCATGATGGCAGTGTTGCATAACCAGCATGCTCCGTGTTTCTATTCATTATCACACAGTGGAAGCATCTGGTGTACTCATGTTTGTCATTTTATGGCATGCTGGATCATTTGGTAAAGTGGTGTGTGGTAGATGTTTTTGATTTTGGTTGTATTACATAATGTCTTCATGCGCATGGTGTGAGTCTCATTAGCACCTGGAATGTCACTTCATTGCTGTTACTCTCCTCTTGGTGAATAATTTCTTAAACCTGCATGACTAAGGTTAGTTTATATTTTCTCTCCTTCAGGAGGAGTTCTGTTACCCAGTGGAGTGTCTGGCTCTGACGGTGGAGGAGGTGATGCACATCAGACAGGTTCTGGTCAAGGCAGAGCTAGAGAAATTTCAGCAGTACAAAGAAATCTACACAGCCCTCAAGAAAGGAAAGGTACACACCACCTGTAGATTTTTTGTCATTAGAGTGATCACTTTTTTTAATTCAGTGTTTGAATTCAACAGATTATTTGCACCTGTCTCACCTCACATCATTCTTTCCCCTCCAGCTTTGCTTTTCATGTCGGACCAAGAAGTTCTCCCTCTTCACCTGGTCCTACACCTGCCAGTTCTGCAAAAGGTACATTAAGTCACCATTACTGAAGCTACTCAACTTAAAAGCAAACTCATTTTTAAACATCATGGTCAATTTACAATCCTCAAGGAGAACTACTCAATACTTGAACACAGTTGTATAAAGCCTTTTGTAGTTCATCAAGTGATTTGCCTTAAGTAACATTTGGATCTGTAGACTACAAGGACAAGAGTGAGAAAAACTCTGTAGCCACTCCTCAGAACCAGGCTATGCTGGAGGCCACTATCATAAAATGTCTGCAGTCAAGTTGCATAATGTACAAAGTGTTTTTTCTCATTGAAAACAAATAAGTTGATAGTTGTTCTTCTCTGTTATTTGTTTATGGTCACTAAGGATTACAACTGTTAAAGGAATGTTACACTAAATCTGACAAGAATTCATCTTTTATCCTCCACAGGCCGGTGTGCTCCCAGTGTTCTAAAAAGGTAAGATGCTGTTTGTATCAAACACACCTTTGAGCTCCCACTCTAGATTTCATCTACCTGTCTGACACCTGTTGTTTTTCCCATGAACACCAGCATTTAAAACTATCTTTTATCCTCAGATGCGTCTGCCATCCAAGCCTTACTCCACCTTACCCATCTATTCTTTGGGTCCGAGCGCTGTGGCTAAAGACGAGGCAGGTGGAGCATCTGCTCCTCCTGATCCAGAAAAGAACCCATTTGGGTCCGGACAGGGCAGACACAGCCTGCGCAGAAGTGTTTACAAGTATGTTGCTGCGTATTATTACTTTTTTAATGGAGTAAAGATTTTACATTTTGTTGTGTTTTTTGACAAATTCTTCATCATTTTTTGTGTTCTTAGGTTTTCTAAGCACAGCAGCAAAGAAGGCCGCTCACACGATGAGCCCGAGCTGCCCAAGGAGCTGACGGAGGACTGGGCCACCATGGAGATTTGCGTAGACTGCAAAAAGTTCATCACGGAAATCATCTCCTCCAGCAAGCGCAGCCTGTGTGTCGCCACAAAGCGTGCCCGTCTCAACCGAAATCGAAAAACCCAATCCTTCTACATGTCCTCGTCTAACTCGGTCAACTTCAGGCCGTCTGAACGCGCCATCAGCGAAGTGTAGAAACTCCTTGTGCACTTTTGTTCACACCCAGAGATAGGTCGTCCAGTGAAAATATCAAGCCGTCCTCTTAGTGTAGATTTTTACACGGATTGGTTCGCTGTGGCAATAGAGCCAGTCCACCCCACCCCAAAGCTAGTGAAGGTTTTTTAACCTTACTCCGTCTCAGGAAAAGTTGGCATGCTATATTTGGTCATGACTGGTCAGGACAGTAGCTGCCAGATTACAAAGGAGAGCCATGTTTGTTTAAGTCTGATAATACAGGGCACGCTGTGTTACATGAAAAGATGGAGCTGTAGATGTTATGGACCTTAATTTACACTGCGGCCATTTTCCTCTGACCTCGCAGGGCGAGAAGCTTCAATGCTGATATCATGGCAAACTACTGTTTTCAGATACTAATCTGTAAAGGTGTAGAGTTTCTTCATATTGTAGTCAATTCTCTGCTTCAAAAATGTATCAGCTACAGAGACAATAAACAATGAAAATCTGGAGGGAAATTTGTCAATTTTCAGGATAAAACAACATATAGGATAACTTTTTAGCCACTTATAGAAAATAGCTAATGCGAGCATATCGGCATTTCAAAATGATATGTCATTAGCTGACATTAAATTTGCTTTTATATAAGTAGTTATTTGTTCCAAGCTAACATTATGTTAGCTAGAAATGTAATGATACATTTTTTATTTATTTCTTAATATTATTGTTAAGTAATTGTACATGAAACATAAGGAAAGCTTGAAGTCCCAGCTAACATAACAATAGCTTGGACACAGAACTAGTAAATGTGCAAGCTAGCTTGCCTAGTCTTGGTTGACATTATTTAGGAACTACTTTAAGCTAGCATTAGCTATTGTGCTAGGTAGCTAATGGGTTAGAAAATATGTACCATAACTTTTTAATGTGGCCAGACTTTCACTGTCACTTTTCTGTTTAGTTGCTAATTTATCAAGAAATGATAAACTGATAACATTTGTCAAGTACCTTTTATTCTATACCACTTATAACCTGGAATACAGTAGTGTGCCAGGAACACAGCTTTGAACTTCCTTGGAAAAAGGCCACTTTGTGAATTTGATAAAATGTTATAAAAGAATGTTTGTTTGACATTGGAGTAAGATCAGATGGAGCAGAAAAGCAGAAAGCTGCAGTGATAAACATGTAAATAGTACAAAAGCCCATCCCTAATCCAGTTATCCAGCTCCTGTTTACTTATAGCACTCAGGATAAACAACAGATTGTCTTTTGACAGAAAATGCACTGTACATCCTGCTGTCAGGTCTGTTGGGGTAGATCTCCACCTCTCCCCAGCCCCTCCCATCTTCTTCCAGTAACAATTATGCCAAATGTTACATCATTCATTTTTCTAGCCAGTTAAACTCATTCACAATGTTTTCTCATTATGCTGTAGGGACGGAGTGAGATATTTTGTGGGTGGGTATTTAGTTTTTAATGTATATTCAATTCTGTGCCTGGTGCCAAAATGTAAGTCTTTCTTTGAATGCCTTTTGTAGTTGCGGACCTACTGTACATATGTGTCATAAACTCAATGGGAGACATTTTTAAGGTAATCCGAGGTAACGTGTCCGGTCCTCTCCTGTTCCAAGCTGAGCAGTAGAAGCACAGAAATGTAGGGTTACCAGTGTGTACATGCTGTATATCTTAACTGTTTCAAATTTAATATAAAAATAACTTAACTTTTTAGAAGTATGATTTAACCATGCTTACAGATTTATGTTTGTGTCATGAAATTAAGATTTTATTTCTATTGTATAGTTTATAAATTCCTCAGTGTTAAAATTCTCCTAAAATCGCACTTTTATTTGAACAGTTTATTGTTTATGTTGGGTTTATTGTCTTAATTATTAACAAAAGTTATTAGAATATCTGTTTTTCATCTCTTGGGGGTCCACTGTGCCATTTCCCAGGGTTCCTTGTGAATGACTGTATGTGTGAATGGTTGTTGGAAATAATTAATAGTGAAAAAAACCCACTCAATTTAATTGAATGTAGGCATTTGAAGTGTATAACTGTCATTGAATATGCTTTATGAACTCTTACTTGCTTTAACAAAATAAATGGCACACAAACGTTCATATAGTGTCTTGTGACAGTTGTAAACAAATGAAAACAAATGAACAAGATAATGTTAAAAAAGATACTATGTTCCACAAAAAACATCCATGTTAGCCAGTTTTCTTTTAGACCTCTGTATGGAATGTATGCATGCTGTACTGTGGTCTGTTTTTATCAGAGAAGTTCTAATAAAATCCTCATGATTCTCAACATTGACTCGTTATTCTTTCACAAACCTACTTTTAAACTAGTGCACATTATTACAGAGTGCAAACAGCAGAGGGTGCTAGAGCTCAGAGAAGGACAATCTCCCTGACTTCTTCACATCACTCAGTGGTCTTCATGACATCAGGTGGTGGTAGGGGTGTACTGCAGTCATCAAATGTTTTACCACTTTGTCATCGCAAAACTGACACATTTAATTTGGGAGATTGGGCAGCATTACATATCAGTGTTGTAATGCAAACATTTTATTTGTAATTCTCTTACTACTTTTTTCCTGTTTGGTTAGAAGTGATGAAAATGCAATAATTCCAACACTGTCCATATTTTTTTCTTTCCTTCAACTTTTTTATTATGTACTCTTGTAACATCTTTTTCTCATTTCATATTCTTCCACTTCCATGATAAATAATGTTAAAAAAACTTAAACTTTCAAAGTTCTTAGAAACTGAGGCTTCATTTCACTTAAACAGTATTGAATGTTCATCTTGCTTTGTATCTTGATGAGTTAAGTGGAAATTTAGCCTACTTTAAGGGTGTGTATCAAAGAATTGTAAGTATTATAAATAACAATTACCTGTAGGCTACAAAGCCATAGAGGTTGGTGTATTTAATCTCAGAAGGATTTAAAACTGCCCCAGTATGCACCCATGTGTATCATAGTTTCAAAAAAGGAATTAAACTCTACTATCTATTTTCTTCAAATTCAATCTATTATTAATCACATAAATGTATTTAGAACAATAACACTTATTGATTTTAGGTCATACTTAAAATCACAATTCTTCACTCTTAGGCTGAAAAGTACTTCATATAGTTCCTACTTAATCTTATTAATCCGGCAGATTAATAAGATTTGGCCAAAAGCAATTTATGTCACTGGTATGATGACATTAGGCAGAATCCATGTTTCTCTTTATGTATTTTTTTCTTCACCATACAACTGCAGTAAATTAATCTATTCATACTGTGAATGAAATGTTATCCCTTGATGGGTTAGTAACAGACTCTAGAAATAACCTGCCAGGCCACAGCCTCCCTGAAGGGTGACCCTCACACACTGGTTTCTATGGAAAGACAGCCAGCAAACACAATAAACAGACTCAATGGGCCGAGTGTTTGGCAACAGCTCAACAAAAAGTTGAACTGGCTGTTGTTCTGAAATGCTGCTCTGGCTAAATGAGTGAAGCAGATGATTTCTGACTCATCCGAGTTACTCTGTCTGCTCCGTGTCTTGTGAACTGGGGAAAAACATTTTAGACGTTCTGCATGTGTGTTTCTCATTATAATATGTTTTGACATCAGAGTCCCCAAGCAGACACAGGGGGTTATTTAGAGGCATTAGCTAACAGGTAATGTCTGTACACATATTCTGCACAAGATTGGAAAATCATTGGGAGAGGGCTACAAGATAGTCTTAGTTTTGGTTTCATTTGTAGTATGTAGAGTTTTAGTCCAAATGACACTTCAGTACTATTTCATACCTCATGTCTAACTCAGATTACCAAATGTTGTGGTTACTTTCTCCTGCCATCACACTCAGGTTGGGAAGCTCAAATGCTTCTATTATATCATAATACTGTGTTTAACATCCAGTTTGTCATCATAGATTAGGAGCTAAAGAGACAATTAATTAAGTACATCCGGCCTTATTTTAAAAGTAAAACAAATATTTGATGACCCACCTGCTACCTTTAGACTGACTAATATTAGCTACTTTTTAGCTAATGGTAATGTCAGCTAGTACTGCTAATTTTACCCTAGCTAACTGTGCTGTCAAATATGTTGTTTTAACTTAAAACATAACCAAACTCTGTTCCAGATTTTAACAGTTCATTGTCTTTCAGATGCGGATCAAAACTGTTAGTAATATCCAATGGATTTTGGGATTCGCTAACAAGAGTCATGTGACCTAATGACAGTTTGGACAGCTGATGAAATTCTCCCTTTTTCTCATCAGCAAGTTTAAGTGTTTCTTACAAGTAAAGGATTAAAATGCCAGTGGGGAATCTGATCCAACGTCTATTCCCTAAATTAACCAGTGGTCTGCCATACCACACAAACAGTTAGCCTCTCAGGAGACTGAGTAACAGGATATTTAGCCTACATACAGAGCTCCTCTTGCCAGATGATCTGTATGCCAAGAATGGCATAAAGCCTAAAAGGTGGAGGCTGGCACATGGTAGGCATAGATCTGTTTAAACCAGCATATTCATTACACACTGGATAGAGTTTTTTCACTTTCTATTCTATTTCTTATGATGCAGTACTGTGGTGGACGTTGTAGTGGTAATAAATGAGGCCCATATTAAGGAAAATGTGTCACCTGATAGCCAGTGAACACGTGTCTGTGTCAACAATGTTCCCTTGAGTATGGGGTAAACATGACACAGCCAGTCCCAGATAAATGGAGACAAATTTAAATCGCCACAAAGTTCAATCAGTCTGTGCAGGCTCAAAAAAGACTGCATTTTGTTCATGAGACTTCAAAGCAATGCATTAAAAGAAGAAATACATAAGTAACAGTGTACTCTTCTAAACCAAACAGGAAAATCAATATTTAAAATAAAAGCATGATTTGTAAAAAAACATAAAGGGAAAAATATGAAATCAGAAAAAGTCAATTATGCAATGTGCAGCAAAACATTGTGCATCAGTGACGCATTCTTGAACAGATAGACAGATAGACATCTTGGATAATCCAATCCAACATGTTAACATGACAGCCATTTTCCTCCAACATCATGCTAAAAGAGGGAAACTCAACTCCTGTTACAATATTGTTCTGCTGTGCTCGAGTTAGTTCAACATATTTAAAGTTAAGACCTATTTTATACAGTCTTTGGTTAAGACAACATATTTCATAACACATTAGCTCATCAGCTTAGACAATGGCTAATGCTAGCGTTCAACCATTTTCTAGCAAACACTTCAGTAGCTAAAACATTAAATGCTAAATAAAAGTTAAAAAGCTAGAACCTTATGGCTTTTCATTTTATCATGTATCATGTAGCAACCGCCCAACTGCAATATTAGCTTTAAGCATTTTCCTAGCTATCTGTAGCATCTTCTAATGCTAGCTGTTGTCCGATTTTTCTACAGGGTTTCTGAATGTTGAGTGTCTGAGTGTTGTTTAAGCCTTAAATAAGGCTGGATTTCCCTCTGGATTTCCACTGTTTGTAGTGTTCGAACATTGCTGTTGATCAGTTAAGAGGCTGTGAAATGATAGCATTTTATCAGATACCCTAAATATGACGAATAACCTAAGCTTTGCAACATTAGCATGGCTTTAGAGGAAAATGGCAGCTGTATGAATGTAATCTGTGGGTTGATATTAAAGTGCCACAGCACTTGTTACAAGAACACATCAGTAAATGTATGCTCCATACTGGTCAGGAGAGTAACAGGGCCAAACAGCTATGTGGTAGGTACTGGAGGCTGTAGAGGCTGTAAACCCTGAAAACATTCTGGCTATTTCTAGTCCCTGTTGCCTTTAGTAGGTCATTGCATCCCCTGTCTACCACACACTTGCGCTTCAAGGCAGTGTTGTCACAAGTCCTTAAATCATCATAGCTGCCTGTGAAGCCATTTTCATGGAGAAAATCCGAGTAAACCCCCAATGAACTGCTCATTGTGAACTAAGCGCTTTTATGAATCTGAAACATTTCATCTTTCTATGCATCTTCACACTAGAGAGTTACAAACAATCATTTTCATTGTCTACTTTTTCTGGATTTATTGATCATGAGTTTGGTCTACAACTGTAAGAAAATATAGAATAATGCTGATCAGTGTTGTCCAAAGGCCATATTGACTTCTTATAATATTTTGTTCTGTAAATGTATTTTACTGTCATTTAAGAGTAAAAGAGGAACAGTAAATATTATCATTAAAGAAGCTAGGGTCATACATTTTTGCATTTTTTGAAGGAAATTCTTAATCCAATCCACCATAATTGTTCTCCTTAGCAAGTGCACTCTGATCAAAGCAGGTGGACCCAGGAGGAATGTATTTTCTATAAAGTGCAAATTTAGAAGCTGTCAGCTCCTTCACAGGTTTTCAAGACGAGCCTACATGATTTAGCAGCCAGATTTGTATTTAACAGTGACAAGGAAGTCAACTGCAGCTGCCAAGATTTGATAGTCTGTTTATACATATCTGGGAAAATACCACCTTTAGTTACCATCAAACAAGTGCAGCTATCTGTGGAAAGAGCTTTTGCAGTATGTGTTCCTAGACAGCTGTTTGTTATGTAAGAGCGTCTACCACTCGTCATCTCTTGGATTCACAGTTAAGTTCAACACCAGGTGCCTCAGACATGACACCTCTGCTGTTTATCTGAGCTCCCCTTTAGCTCAGTGAAAGTCTGCCTGGCTTAACATGCCGCTAAGCTGTGGCAGAGACTGAACTACGTGAAGGAATGCAGCCAGTTTGAAATGGTTTCCCATTTGAGTAGTTATAGGCCAATCAGTCCTGGCTGAGGGGAGGTAAGGAACATGTAGCAGAATTTCTGCAAAGTGGCTGACTGGATGGTGAGTCATGGCGGGATGGGTCTGTTGGAAACGCAGACTAACGGTAGGGATCCATGGTCAAATAGCTTATAAGGCAAAGAACCTTTTGAGGTCCAAACGTCTGTCTTTGGGTCATAACACTCAAAACAGTCCGAGTCCTCAATAACATCCTGGCTGTTTAGGATGCGTCCACCGGTGACATAGAGCTTGTTGTTGATCACTGTAGCACTGTGATGCATCCGCCGCTCCTTCAGGTTTTCACACTTCACAAATTTGTTTGCCTTGGTGTCATAGGCAATCATTCGCCTCGTGTAACCTAGAGATTAGATTTTCAGTTAGCCATCTTTGAAGAAATATATTGAGAGACAGACTCACACATTATTGCTTTGGTATTTTCATTGGATTTGTTGGCCACTGGACAGACATGACGCCAGCCTTATCATTCAATGATATTCTGTTAACCCAATGTACTGAAAAGATACAACAAAATGGCATCTAAAATGTTAAACTGTTACAACTAAAAAGCATTCACCTCCTATGATGTAGATCTTGTCTTCAATGACAGCAGCAGGAGCACAAACGTTTTTCACTGTTCTCGTCTCTAGCCTTGACCACATGTTACGAGCGATGTGATACACCTGTTGAGACATCAGAAACAATAAAAAGAAGTCATTCTGTTCACTACAACGTGAAAGATTTTTTTTGGTGACTGTGCAAAATTTGGTGACTGTGCTAACTTGTTTTTTATACACAACTATGTAAATTAAACTTAAAGAAATGTCTGCCAACAACATATTGCATGGATTTCAGGGTCAGTTTTTTTTCTACCTGAATCAGCCTGACTGGATTCTGCATGGCGTCCTCGCCACCAAACACATAGATCCTCTGGTCGCTGGCTGCCACAGCTGGATGTAGCACTGCTGTAGGCATTGGTGCCATGGCCTCCCATTGGTTAAACATACTGTTATATCTCTCTACTGACTGAGATATTTTCTTGTCTACTCCAATGCCTCCTAAAACAAAAATAAAGTGCAGATAGGACACACTTTGATGTGCATATCGAGGCTCCAACATGGGCTCAGCTGTCCGCCACTGGTTGGTCTTGAGGGAGAGCGTGTAAACTGTTGAGCTGACTGAACTGTCACCTGATGACATACAGAGGCTGAGCCCACCAAGCACATAGAGGATGCTATGAATGCACACATATGCAGCTTTGTAAAGACGTAGAGGGAGCTTTGCCAACCACTGCCAACGGTGGGTTCTTTCATCATACAGCAGGGCTTCTCTGGATGTCTGTTCATTGTTTTTGCGTCCACCAACAACCACCAGTGTTTCTCTGCAGGTGTAGCGTCGTGGTGTGGTCCAAAGCGGCTTGAGCTCCCGGGTACACTTGGTGCTGACTGTAAGCATAAGGCGACGTACTGAATCGATAATCTCAGTACAAAGAGTGGAGGATTGCACAAGTGGGTCATTGGCAATAAACTGGAAGAGGTATGTAGGATGGATGTAGCGAAGACGGACTTTTTTGAAGAGGTCATGGATTGCACCTTGCCTGGAGAATGGGTCATGGTGGATCCATGCAAGGAGGGTCTCAAACACTTGCTCCTCTTCAGCACAAAGTCGGTCGTCCTCGAGATAACACATGAGCTCAGGAAGAGTCAACTCGCTGAAGTCCTCTGTGGCAGCGACATCAGAGAAACACCTCACAGCCATCTCCTTTGCCCTCTCCTTCAAACTCTCGCAGTGCAGAATCTCAGAGAGTCGTATCATGCTGAGACAATTTTCTGGACTGAGCTGCTTCTGAAGGAACAGGGAACAGGCCTCAAAAAGACCCCCATAGTGAAGCATGGATGCTGCCTGCATGAGAGGCAGTACAATCTCCATGGTGATTGTGATGCAGCCTGTGTAGACATAGTCCACGATGCCAGTGAGGACTTCAGAGGAGACTCCTTTTAGATTCACCCGGGCCTGACTGCTCTCCAGAAAGTTGCTGCAGAACATGGCGCGGAAGTACGGGCTGCTGGACACCAGGACGTTCTTGTGACAAGGGATCTCCTGGTGCTCTGTGCAGAGCAGAACGTCTGTCAGGATGCGCTCGTGACGGAGGATGTTGAGCTGGGCAAGAAGGTGAGAGGAAAGTTCTGAGTCTTTGAAAGAGAAAACTTCTCGTGGTCTACAGGCCATTCTGTGGAAAGAGTAACAAATGAAAGACAGAAATTTTTGTTGTGCTACTACTTGTTTTTTTTTAATCCGAAACACGAGTACTGATGAAATTATACTGGTTTTGCAGTTATATCAAGCTCCACTGACTGGGATGCTGTCATCGGGAAACAAGTCTAAAAAGCAGAGGTAAGCTGTAGAGGACTTTATGGTACCCCATAAGCAGTTTCCATGACATATATTATGCTAATTCATTTTAGAATGAACAACTCTCATGGCTGTGAGTTACAGCCAGCAGACACAGATAGTTAGCTTTGGTAGAATACAGACTGGCATCATTAAGAAACAGCTAGCATGTTATTGAAATGAAATAAATATGCTATTTTAAATCTAATTTGTTTAATATGTATAAATACAGCAGTTCAAAAGAACCAAATGTGTTGGAAGTAGTAATGCTTGGCTATGTTACACCACAACGTTGTTGGCAAATATTAGAGGCACCAGGAAGTCACCATCCACCTAATTTCACCTATTTCAATATCTCCTCTGATCTTGCAGTTATCATATGGTAAAAAGTTGGTTCAATCTGTGTGGGTAATGTTAGTTTTTTTCTAGTTTATGCAAAAAATGGATCTTGCTTTCAAGGAATGCAAATAAGTCTGACTGAATGCAAGACAGGAATGATCACATACTTTGCTTTACCTATTATCTCAACCATGTTAAACTGCAGGCTAACTGAATCTGATTGCAAACCCTTTCATTTATCATCTAGCTCAGGCAGAGCAGCTGTCCTTAATGGGAGGATTACTGACTCACTGATTTCTATTTTTACCTCTTCTAAATTATCTTGATGCTTCCATGTAGCATTGGGCTACATATCCCTTATCAAGCTGCCCAATGTTACTTACATAAACAGAGCTGTGTCAACAGACCATCTGGGTTTCTCTCCCCACCCCTCTGAACATCCCTCTCTCTCTTGACTGTGTTGTCTCTGTTGCTGTTTTCCATATGTTGTGTTTGTCCCCCATCGTGTATAAAATCCTCTCACACTGTCTGTCTCTCCCTGCTGGAAGGTTTGTGATGATCCTACCATTTAAAGAGCAGGAATTTCAATGGGCTATTAGCAACACTAAGTCCTCTAATCATCCCCACGACAGCTACTGATTCACTCCCACTTATGGGGCCCAGCCCGCGTGATATATTTGGACCTCTGAACACCATTGTTTATAATGAAATACCAATGACTGTGATTGACATTACATTAGAAACTATTTCCCCTGAAATCTGAATCAGGGGACCAAGAGATTTAAAACAAGAATCAGACTAATGTTTAAATGATATATTATTATAAACATAACTAGTAAATTAATGTACTAAGATACTTTATGTTCATATACAACAGTACTTTCTGGTAAGGGAATTATGTTTCTTGATATTTATAATAAACATGATATGGCTTCTGTGTTCTCTTCTTCTCATAAAAAAATGATGAATATATTCCTAATGCAAAATATTCTAGTTACAATTATTAAAATAGTTTTGGGAGTGGCATAGCTGGATTACATAATCATAGTCTGGCTCATTTACACTTACTAACTCCCAGCATGAATGATCAAAATCCCTCAGAAGAGGATACAGTTAAAGCTAGTACTGAAGCTAACGCTGAAAACTAAGCAAAGACAATGCCACACAATAAATCAGCAGTTGAACTGACAAATTGAGACATTTGTGTCAAACTCTTAAGTCTTAGAGAAATGTCTGGCTGATGAACCTGTTGCAAGTTCAATAGCAACATCTGTGACCGAGCGAATCCTTACCTCCTGCTCTCAGAAAACCAATAAAATCCACTATGTCTGGTCCGTCTGATTGGAGGAAATGTCAGTTCACATCAAAAAAGAACCAAAACACAACCCAGAGAGAAACTGGGTGTCGTTTTCAGGGGGAGAAAAAGGAGCATGACACACACAAAAAAAAATCAACGAGGACCTCCAGTTAGGTGCTGTGGAGCTCGCCATGAGGCCACTGTGTACATTCCTGCTGCTAAGAATAGTAACCCGGGCCACTGTGACTCCAGCCAGGCCTCTCATGTGACACCTAGCTGTTTGGTACCCAGTTTGCCGGCTTAACAGCTCTGCCAGTGTCCAGCAGAGAGAGTGTTTACAATAGCCAGGGGAGGGAGATTCATCACAGGGTCCTGACTCAGCCATCAAGGCCCACCCAGGCGGCTGTTTAATCAAAGTGTCCCAGAGCTGCTAACCCCTGTCCATCTCCCTTTGCTGTTTAAATCCTCCGCTTCTCCCCCTCCTCCCTCATGTGTGTAACCCAGGATGTAGGTAAATATAGAGCAGTGTTGATGGGCCATCTTGATCAGGGGAAACAGCTGTAAGAATGGGACTCAGTCTGTCTCAGGATGTGGTTTTTTGTCTCTGTTCAAGGCCATGCACACCTGGACATGACCTCTGTTTATGATACTACAGCTTACCTATCTTAAATGCCAGTTAACATATGAATGTTTCTTGCTGCTGTGAAACACTCTGAAACATCTATTACCTTATATCCCATATAAAGTCATGTAATTCCAGTGGCATTTTGCCAAATGATGTCTAATTTGGTTAAAATAAGGCTGCACTACATTTTTTCAATGTATTTTTTAATTTTCATACTTAAGTTTATTTGTGTTTAGGTTGCTAAATGTGCACTATAATTGTGTATCATGTTAATGGTCTTTTCTGATTTTTAAGTTCAAAAATAAATTAACCAACAAAAAACTCTTCACAGTGTTTTGAAGTTTCATCACATCCCTTTTATTTTGCTGCCCACCTGTATGATCATGTGACAAATAAAGATCTTCAACCTCAACAAAATGTAAGTGACATGTTTTTTATTGTTAACTCAAAATACTTATATTTAACAATCCAAACTCTGATAAACTGTGTTGTATCTAATGTTGTTGTTTTAATTTCTATTTATTCTATTTTCTATTTTGTGATTTAATGCTTCGTAAATTTTTGAATGGAAATGTCCTATAAACAAAGGCATTGAAACTCAATTTGAAATTTGAAATGGAATTTTAAGTAATGATGTCCAACCTTGGGGTCAGGACCTTCTTCGTGGTCCCCAAGCTAAACAAGGTAACCGATGTTCACACTTAAGCTCCATATATATATATCACAAGTTAAATCTATGTCTCTGTAACATCTCCCCTTTGTGTTGCAGGGACATGATAGTGGGGCTTTGTTGTCCCACTGTCTTGCCAACATCGGCATTACAGAAGTGAAATGGGATCACAGAGCAGGCAGTGCTGCGTGTGTGTGAATGTCCGAGTATGTGTGAATGTCCGAGTATGTGTGGATGTGGAGCTTCTGCTGTGTGTTTACCTTCTGCATCTCAGTAACACACGGGTCAATGTAAAAGCACGGAGGCATGATGACATTCTTTACAGTTCTGTTTCATAATCACAACATAAAAAAGGCTCTCGATCATTTTTGATGTAAGCTAGAAGGTAAATGTTCCATTAGCAGTAACTCAATAAAACTCAGCTTTAGGAGAAAGAACAGTAAACAGTGAAGCTAACATCAATACAATTGACTTCAAAACAATCACAGTCATTTCAGGGAAACTCCTAAATGACCCATGTGCATATGAGAGTTTTACAGAATGTGAATATGGTGTACAACTTTTGCATAAAAACACCAACCTCGTGTTGACCTGTGCTTGTAACACAAAGGCAACAATGTCCCCTCTTCTGTATTTTCTCACCAGATACACACATATCTTAAACTCTTAAAAATGTTTATCCATATTGGTGACAGATTGATACTGTAACTGTGGATTTTTGTCTCCATTTTTTAATAGTTTTGTATAATTTAAAGAAATGCCCTTATGGGGTTTAATGCCGAACTGTTTGTTGATATGCAAGTATTTTTTGGCTCTTTTTTTTTTTTGTTCCAGAAATGTGCTTTTATGCAAATTCAGGAACTCTTAATCTCTTCAGGTACCCAACAATCTCTCATGAAATAATCAGTTACAGAAGCAAAACTTCTCAAAGCTTATGTCAGAATTTAAGCTGTCAAGACGGCATTTTTGTTCATTTCAAGCAGTGATTGGAAGAATCAGGTAATAGAGTCACATGACTAGCTGAGATAAAATGAAACTGGACAGAATCTCTATTAACACTATCAAAGTCACTTATGGGCAAGATTAGATCAGAAAGGGTGTTCTCCTTTTATGTCAGTACTTTGTGTTTCCACACTTTCAAGCCTCCCTTAGATGAAAACAATTTGTAAATTCTTCAATTCAGAAGAGAGCCTTATCTTCAGCCGCTCTCCTGTGTGATCTCCTCACAGCTCCTGAGGCACTGAGATGAATTATTGTCATGTTTGTTTAGCAGCACATGGCAGAGAACTTGAGATACATCTGGACAGATTGGATGACATAGCTGCAAGAAAGTGAGCTGTCAGCAAGTCAGACATCATGACATGTGAGCACACGCAGCTTGGGTGGACTTTGTCACACAGAGAAACCCTACACTGTGTTAGCAGTTGCCCAGTGACAGCTTCATGCTCACAGGTCATGGTGTGAACTACAGACTCCTGTAGTGAGGAGCCGGACCTGACAGAAGAAACCTGACAAAGATAAATCTCTGAATACATGCAGGTGGAGGTGCAGGATGGGAGTAGGAATTCAACAGTGTCATTACATTTTACTGGTTAAAAATCTAATTTCCTTGATCCACTGATATTTGAAGTGAAGAAAATCCAAAGACGGCTCTTCTTTATTTAAATTACTGACAGAGCTCGGGGGTGAAGAGTGCAGTGGGAAATCTTGATTCGCATTTAATTATTTAAAAAAGCTGACATATTGAAAGTGATGTATGAAAGTGATATGGTAAGCCAAAGAAAACACATTTCCTTTTAAAAGAAATGTAAATAGTCAATGGTCTTTGATATTCTAGCACAAAAAAAGGCTGCTATAAACTAAGCAAAACTGATAACCGTTCCAAAGACTCCAAAATGATCTGTGTGAATTTTTATTATGAGTTTGACCCAGATTACAAATAACCAACATAAATATTAAAGCAGCATGGATAGGGAAAATAATGAGAGTTAAAAAAATTACACTCATGACCTAAATGAGTCTTAAGGAACTGATGGGTTTGGCACTGAGAGTTACAAGAAAGATGTAATTGACTCCTAAAGTTGTCAGTGGCTGTACATTTTCGGTCCCATGAACAAATTCTTCTGATTTGCTCTGTCTTCGGTAAAAGTGCTTTTAATGTTTTGCTCCCTCATCCTGGTCTGAGATTCCAGGTCACCTAAATCTGGATTGTTTAATTTGATTGGATGAATTCAAAACTATGAGAAAGGATCATCTGATCAACTTCTGCACATGTTTTACTGCTTAACACTGCTAATTTATTAATGAACATAATAATTACTTGTCATTGTATGTTGTATTGTCTTGTTCTCTATGTGAATCTTTTTATGCTGCTGTCATGGCCACTACTCCTGTAAAAGAGACTTTTTATCTTAATGGGAATTCCTGGTAAAATAAAGGTTCAAGAATTAGTAGATACTGAGAGATGAACTGCTGCTTGATATCATTCATCATATTTCTTAAAACTATATAAGATATAATGTACATGTCCTCTGTTGGGTTCCCTTCAGCTCTCTGTTGTGTCCTGGGGGCCTCTAGTAAGATATAAACTCCACCTGACATCTCATAGAGGCTGAGAATATCGTCATAATAAACACAATCTTAGTTCCAGTGAAATAAAACCTTACATGACATTGATCAGGTCTGATAATCCCATTACTTCTCATTTGTCTCCTTGCTCTCCTGCTCCATTCACAGAGGCTGGGGTGACTTGGGAGGCCCCACAGGGGACCTGACTTATGTAGGGGCGGGATGAAGTGTGTGTTAATATGAGTGGGCATGTTTGGTTAAGTTAGTTCTATTCATTTAATTTGAAAAGGGACCGTGCACAATATTAAACAAAAATGTTCTTGTTTGTTCATTCTGTCTGTCTCCACTAATCAAATCTACTGGAACGACTTACATTATAGTATCAGACAGATGCTATTTTTCAGTATAAGACTTTTTAACTTCAAGGCATAATACAAGGGTAAAACACAAAGGATCCTGTCTTGTTAGATTTTTAAAGACACAAAAAGAAGACATTTGTCCAAATGAAAATTCAAAGTACTTAAAAATTTGTGGATTTTGGGACTGGTTTCTCTCCTTTGCACATGTCTACTGAAAAAGCATAGTAGTTTTCCAAATTTTAAGGACCAGCAAAAAAAATGTGCTGTCATTGTTTTGACATAAGTCCTGCCTCTGACAGGGCAAATAGCCAATCATATAGGACCACATAACACCAATTCTTGCCTCCCTACACTGGCTTCCGGTCAGCTTCAAAATTCATTTCAAAATCCTTCTGTTCGTATATAAAGCACTTCATGGTTTGGCCCCCACTTACATCTCAGAACTCCTGTCTCTGTATCACTCTGTCAGAGCTCTCAGATCATCACACCAAAACTTCCTGTTGTCCGAACAGCAAGGACAAAGATATATGGGGACAGGGCCTTCTCCATCTGTGCCCCAAAACTGCGGAATTCTCTTCCCCCCACCATCCGATTCTCTCCCTCTGTTGAGACTTTTAAAAGTCGTCACAAGGGCACAGACTTGGCCTACTGGTTAAGTTGTGCGCCCATGTAGCGGGCGGCCCGGGTTCAAATCCAGCCTGTGGCTCCTTTCCCGCATGTCATTCCCCCACTCTCTCCCAGTTTCCTACACTATCCACTGTCCTCTCCCTCTATCAATAAAGGTGTAAAAAGCCCCAAAAAAAAAAAAAAAAAAAAAGTCGTCTCAAAATCATAGACTGTATAAAATATGGACGTAGGATACGTGACGTCACCCATCTGTTTCTGAAGCGCTGTTTGAGGCTAATTGTCGATGCCTGCCATATTGCTGCTGTCAAGCCAGTGTGACGTAAAGGGGCGGGCTCTGAGCCTCCTCGCCAACAGCTGCAGTATTCCCGCCTGTCAATCAAGTCAGCTGTGCCTCTCATTGGAAGACTTGTAATCTCAATATCTTCGAAATTGCCGCGTTAGAAAAAAAATTTAACCTTCCCGTACAGTGTGTGTACAGTGTGTGCCGATCGAGAAATGAGCTATCCAGACTACACTCGTCTTTTGTACCAGGCTGTATACATGTTTATTTCTGCTGTAAAGATTGTCTTTTTTGAATTGGTGTGTTATGTGGTTTCCGGTACTACCGGAGCCAGCCTCAAGCGGATCCTCGATGAACTGCAGATTTTAATACTTCCGCATTGTCCTCATATTTTTAGACCGGAGGTTGCCGCTAGCTCAAAACGCACTTTTATTCATTAGCTTTTAACTGCCCCTAACCACACTGGCTCGGATATTCACTGCACTGTTAATTATATTTCTTGTCATTACTGTTTTTATTATGACTGTTAATTCATTTTAATTATATTGCTCCTATACCACTCTTCTTTCCCTCTCTCTTCCTCTGTTTGTGTGTTTTTTATTTAATTTTCTCTTTGTTTTCCTCATTTTCTGTTGTAAAGCACTTTGGATCAACTGTGTTGTGTGTAAAGTGCTATATAAATAAAGTTGATTTGATTTTCGGGTGCCACCCTTTTTATTTACAGTCTATGGTGCCACCCAAATACCACCACTGCCCACCCCCTCGAGACACGCCCCTGCATTCATAACCACTGTCACGCCTTGGCCGGAAGTGACGATTGTAACCACGAGCGTGACGAACGGCTTGTTCGAAAATACAACAAGGAAGTGGACGTTCATTGTTAAAGAAAATAATCACCGGGTAGAACATCTCTCGGGATTAGGGGGTCTCTTCGCTCGTGTTTTTGGGTGTCGGTGGGGTAAAGTCACCGTGGACTTGCCCGCGAGCCCGTTTGTGATCGTCTCGAGGGATTCTGCTTTTAGCCTGCTAGCTAGCGATGAACACGGACGTGGAGTTTCACATCAGGCAGAATTATCCGTGGAATAAGCTCCCAGCTAATGTCAAGCAGGTACCGTGTTTTTCACATTTCCACGGGGCAGGGAGGGAGGGTGGCACCGCTGTGAGGTGGGGGGGTGGACCTGTCAATGTGACCGCGGTGTGTGTGTCACTGGAGGCAGCTGTCAGGGACGCGAGGCTCGCTCATCTCCTCTGCAGGGTTTCACCATTCAGCCATAAGTGACCATCATTACATTACACCCTCCTCTGCCTCTGCTCACTGTGCGTCACATGACTGACTGTTTGATGGGTGGCGCCACATGATGCTGGCGCGTGGATGTCACCTGCAAACACTGACTTTCCAACCTTTGTGCATTGCTTAATAGACATACAATGTAAAGAACAATGATGGTTGTTTTATTCTCAATCCTAAATAGGCTGCATGAATCCTATCTACTCTATTCACGCAAACATGTCACACTGAAGAGGAGGTGGGTGGATGCTCAAAGAGGGGGTTTGTGCTGCTGTACGATAGTGGTGGGTGTATCGATTCTGTGGTATCGATATATCGATTCTCACACACTACTCATTTGAGTATCGATTACTCTGATAAATATCGATTCTAATTAATACATGTGAAATAAAAGTTCACTTCTGTCACTTCTGATTCTTTTAGAGTAGCTTACTCCAAAGTTGTGTACCAAAGAGGCTGTTTTAAGCCTTCCACTCAGAGAATTTAAGTAAAGGAAGTTAATTATTTATGTGTTTTTCTAAATGAATTTCAGTGTTTAAAAAAATATGGTGGCCCTGAGAGCTCACAGCACTGCAACTTAAGAAAACACATGCAAAAAGACAAAACACAAGCAAATTAAGAAAACATCTTCATCAATTTGACAACACATGCACAGCATTTAGAAAACACGTTGCAAAGACCATAACACAACACATTAGAAAAACACGCTGCAAATAGACTGCATCCCAACAACGGAAATGTTTCAAGAGGACACTTAAAAGTGATGCACACGCTCGGACACACATGTTGTTGACACAGCTTTTGAGTCACAGCGCTATTAAGGTTCTTTTACCGTCAATGGTGTTGGAAAATAAGATCAAAAAATAAGTGTTTTTGATTTATTTTAACGTTGTGATCGTATGATTCAGCCTATTACAAAAGGCTAACAATAGTTTAACAGCAGATCACTGCAATAGGCTGAATCATGTGATCACAATGTTAAAATAAATCAAAAACACTTACTTTTTTATCTCATTTTCCAACACCACTGACAGTAAGAGAACCTTTATAGCGCTGCGTCAATGAGCATGTCCGGACGTGTGCATCACTTTTCAGTGTCCTCTGGAAACACTTCTGTTGTGTTGTGGTCTTTGCAGCGCGTTTTCTAGATGCTGCCCATGTGTTGTCAAATTGATGAAAATGTTTTCTTAATTTGCTTGTGTTTTGTCTTTTTGCATGTGTTTTCTTAAGTTGCAGTGCTTTGAGCTCTCAGGGCCACCGTAAAAAAAGGCCACCAAAGGATTTGCATATTAAAGTTGTTAAATGAACAGTATTTGTCATGGGAGTTGTCTTTCAAGCGTTGCATTTTATTCATATTTTAAAATCACTGAAAGTATCGGCATTGGGTATCGGGTATCGAATAAATTGCCCAAAAAGTATTCAGTATCATATTGAATCATAAAAGTGTGGTATCGCCCAGCACTACTGTACGAGCTGCAGTCATCTTCAGCAAAGCAGGACTACTTAGATTTTCAGAAGTGGGCAACTGCCCCAGGGCCCACAGACCTGCATTTGCTCCAGATCTCAAGGCTAATATTTAGTAAATAGTTGAATTCATGTGTTTATGAAGGAAATCTTTGGGGATGCACAGTTTCCACTTCCCTTCGATTTTTGTGGGTTTCTTCCAAAATACATTAGTATTTTGTAGAAAGGTCAGAGACTGCAGTTTTCTTAAAATCTGAGTTTGCCTGCTGTGACTGAATGAATATACTGTAAGTGATTGGGTGAACACTAGCATCTTTTGCCAATGGGCTCCTTTAAGAAAGTGAATTAAATGTGTAATTTACACCGAATATTTGACACCTGATCCACCTGCAGTAATAAAATCAGTATGAATGCAAAAGTTGATACAGTTTAATCATGAGGCATGTTTTTAAATTGTGTATGGATTTCTAAAGCACAATGTCAAGTGACACTGAGAACCTTAAGCTGGTTGTACATTTTGCTCCAACTACTGAACTAGAGAGGGTGTAGAAGGTGCCTTGTTTGTGCATTGTCCTCATAGCAGGTTTGTCCTCACCTCTGTGCTGTTTGTTTTTCCTCTGCAGAGTTTGGGGAACTCTCAGCGTGAATATGAGAAGCATGTGCTGCTCTACAGCATCCGTAACCAGCTGCGATTCCGCAATAACCTAGGTGAGCAATTTTCGTTCCCTGCACCGACACTGCTGTAACTGCCCACCTCGTACTGCTGGTCACATCATGATCAAGTTAAACATTAAGACACAAAGAGTGAACACCCCCTTTTAATTTGTTTATTTGCTGTAGAAAAGAGCATGTTATCAAGTTTCTGAAATGGCAACATAGATACTTAATTTTGTATT
This sequence comes from Notolabrus celidotus, assembly GCF_009762535.1. Classification (NCBI taxonomy): domain Eukaryota; kingdom Metazoa; phylum Chordata; class Actinopteri; order Labriformes; family Labridae; genus Notolabrus; species Notolabrus celidotus. Next base: position 18,661,429 of record NC_048287.1, on the reverse strand, counting down.
ACACATAGGCTACACTTCCTAAATCACAGTAATGATTGAGTCTCTTCTCGCTCAACTTGACTGAGTATAATTTCAACTCTATCCTTAAGCTAAGGTGTCTTCAATAAGCAAGACAGGGATTGTATTACCAGTTAAGTAATATGCCACTTAAAGCAATAGTCTGTAATAGTCTCTAAATAACTGTGTAGTAAAAACACTGTAATCAATAATTACCTCTCCGGTGACCTTCTGGAGGATCAATGCTCCTTTTTTTAACCTGGATTGATCTGCTATAGCTTGACAGAAAGTACACTCTCTCCCCTGTGTGTGACCTGACATCTCTGTGTGTGTGTTTTATGAGCAGTGCGCCACGTGAGGAAGGATGAGCGCAAGTACTACGAGGAGCTCCTGAAATACAGCCGGGAGCACTTGATGCTTTACCCCTACCACCTGTCTGACATCATGGTCAAAGGGCTGCGCGTCACGCCGTTCTCATATTACATCGGAATCATGGAGGTAAGACGCCAGAACAGAGGAGAGGAAGGGCTGAGCTACCATAACCTCTACATCCTCTCATACATCGGAACATCCATCTTTGCACAAACAGCAGACGTGAGCCTTTGCTTGCTACTGTTGCTTTCTTTTAAAACTCCAGAAAATAAAGTGGTAATTTCACAATTTCATCTCTGCCTTCAAGACAACGAGCTGGGTAAACCCGACTGGCACAGAGTGGGAATTTGTTGTTGTGCAGCAGCAAAGGTTCTGCAATTGGTTTGGAAACATTCAGTCTCTTGTCATTTAAATTTAACAATGCCTTCAATTTTGGCACCTCTGCAAACTGCTGCAAAAAAGCTAGATTCAGATGTAACAGGGAATCTAACAAACCTTTATAGGGGGATCAAAGCTTTTTACAACCCTCTTCCATCCGGTAAAATATGTTCTCTGTTACTCAGATAAATGAAATATACCAAATCATATCATCCACCTGATGAGGAACACCAAGAAGGAATATTTCTTTTTCTTGTTACAACATTATTTTACGTAACTACCTAAAGAGGAGAGTTCTGTTTATATCGTCTGCATGCAAGAATGCAACATGCTCTTGAAGTATTAAAATAATGAATGAAATTATCATTCAGAAAGAGGAGTAATGGCAAACATGACTTGGGTTATAGTGAATCTATTAACTTACAGGATATGTTCTATTACTCTGTAACACAATGTGCCATTTTAGAGGAGCATGTGGTGTGCCCTGTGTTGCCAGACTTAACATTGCACAGGCACTAGATGTCAGTCTGAGTCAAGCAAAGCCTCATGCAGCAGTTCAGGGACACTCAGAGGACTGATCCCAGGACACACACACCCAGAGAGAGTGTGTGCTGTCTGCTCTGCAGTCTGTTTGGGCTCTGTATGTGTGATGTCGGCATGATGAAGCTCAGTCTGTTTGTTTGCAGCCAGGGTTCTGTTTGAGTTCTGAAACTTTAAATTGGATCACACAGCTGCTTTTGAAATGTAGTCTTTTAAAATTGTGATCTCTCATTGAAAGTTGTGCTCCTGTATGTACACTTCAATCTATGGTGTTGCACTTTGTACCTCCAAATATACATTAATTAATTCACACCCTTGTGTGTTTGCACAGTGTGTGTGCGTGCAGATGCTTGCCGCCATATTTAATTGTTCCTTATTCATCGTGCCTCTAGTTCCATCAGACATGACTCATGTGCTGGGTGTTCTCTCTCTCCTTTGACTAAACCTACAAAACTGAATCATCAAGCTTTCAGTGAACACTTAAAAAGGCTTCACCCATTTTTCAATGCGTGCTAAACTAAACTTGGCTGAGCTTTGATAGTGGCCTCTAAATTGCCTGAAGGCCATGTCACATTCTGATGATCCATTATAAGCACTTAATGAAAATGGGGTGCAGAAATTAGCACGGCCACCAAGTTTTGTTAATCCTGTTATTAATCAGAGGCAGAGGGATGTAGAGAGCAGTAGAGAAAAAATGAGTTTAATTCTTCTCCTCCTTGTCTCTTTTCTCCTCTTCTGTTTCTGCGCCCCCAGGATATTATGAACAGCGAGAAGAGTTACGACTCCCTCCCCAACTTCACTGCTGCCGACTGTGAGTTTTTTTTCCTGCTTCCTTCCTCAATACTGCTGAAATGACTTCACTGGGATTCTGTGTTGCTCCAACTCCTGCTCACATTTTCATATTTTTCAGTTCCTGTTTTTAAAGGGCTGCCATCGCAGAGGTGGCACAACATTGAGAAAGTAAGCAAAATGTGAGGGAGTTCAGGGACCGAAAGACCGTCATGAGGTCATTCAAGGTGCACTTTAAACCAAAACTTCTGACTGACAAACCTCCAGGGGACATCTGACATCACACAATGCAGTTCTCCAACAGACCAACAAACAATAATGGAATTAGAGGTTTATTTTCCTTCATTTTTTGCTTGTTAATTTAGCTATTAAGTTAGTTTCTTAATTTCGGTTTTGAACTGTTGACTGAAAAAATCACCTTGAGCTTTTCATCTAAGTCTGGACAGAAGTCCAACAGATAAATCAGTAAGTTTATGCCTAGAGTTCTTTATTTGTTTTGTACAACTATTCTGCTAATGGCAATAATTTAGAGCTTCATCTTAAAGCTCCTGCGAGGAGTTTTTCTATGGTTATGAAACAGATTAATACAGATACCTCTACTATATTATTTGATAAACACGCCAAACCATCACAAAGCAGACTGATTCTTTCTATATAGGTGCGTTTCAACCAAGGGTTCCGGGGTCTTTTAGCCCCCAGAACTACCTTCCCTGGAACTAAAAGGTTCCTGTGTTCCCATTATTGTCTGCGTTTTGACCGCGGGCTGAAGTCGTGTAGTGAAGTAGATTGTGCAAATCAGGCCAGTGACGTATGAAGAAAAAATTATATTAAATAATATTTTGAAATCTTGATACAAAAGTAAACTAGTATGCATTCCCAGGAACTCCCTCTGTGTTTCAACAACTGTGTAAACTCCATAAACACTGTTACGTTCAACTGAAAGTCCCAGGACGTTTGGCTTTTAGGGGGGAGATCTACCCCTGAACTAAATTAAGGCCCTGGCTCCTCTGGTCGAAACGCACGTAGTTCTGGGGTAAAGTCCCTGCGGTCGAAAAGCGGCTTATAGTGATATTACAAATGTGTAACCACTGCTGTGGGGTAGGTGCCACAAAATGTGAGTCAACAAGCTGCAAAAACACTAACCACGTTTGAGTTTTATAAAACAGCAGGATGACATTTTTCTACAGAAGACATTACTTCAGTATGTGCTGATAAGATCAACAAAGAGTTGAGATGGGCCGCTATGTCCATAGGGGGCGCCATAATGCAAACTTAAAAATTCTCACTGAAGCATTAATTTACAAACTAAAACAAAGAGTGTCCACATCTTTTTGTGAGAGTATCGTTTTTATGTGGATGAAGATGACAATATGCCCAGGTGGCCAGCCTTTGGGCAAATGTAGCACACATCTGTTGTTTTTATAGTTCTTTAATATATTTTTCAGAGAGAGCCCACGACTATTTCTCCTGAAAACAAATCCTACTCTAGTTTTTGTGGATTCTGAGAGAACTTTAAAAAAAAAAAAGTCACAGATAACCATCTCTAATGAACATAAAAAACATTTATCTGTATTACTACGACAAATCCTCTATACTGGCAATGATGTTTTTAGACTGCTTAATGAAAATCACACCACAGTGAATCTAAAATGCTCTTAGAGAAACTAAACGGTTAAATTTCTGATGTATTACTGCATCACTGAGGACCTGCTTTCCCCAGAAATTGTTGCAAACCTGATTAAGATTATGTCAAAGCCGGGAGTCAAGCGAGCATTCAGCTGTAGCATTCCTTCTGTTGTCTTGTGAATTGTACTTTGGCCTGTGAGTGACTGAGTCCTGGCGGTTCAGGACAGTCACGCTGAGGAGACAGAAGGCTACCAGCAGGATGCCCACGCTGCTCTCAGGGGCCTCTCTCCTCTAATCTCCCTGGAGGAGCTTTGGAAGTGTGTCATTCAGAAGTGGGTGGAATGGATAGACAGTGAGGGATCGTGTGAGAGAGTTTTTTTTTACGTGGGCGGATGTTTGTGCGTTGTGTCTGTGCCTTGATGAAACAGCAGGAGACGTGTTTAAGATTGTGCTGTGTTAGGAGGCAGAAACGAGAACATCCCTCACTGCTCCCTGTTTGTGTTGGCAGCTGTCCCAGCTCATTTTGGTCCTCCCCTTCCACGCCTCAGCATCACAGGTTGGAGGAGGTGACACAATGGGGTTTGGAGCCAAAACTTGCAATCCTCTCCTCTATAGAGACAAGAAAACTTTCTATAAGATCCAGACATACACAAAAAAAACCCCCTAAAGTTAGAAATGTATGCACACGCTTGCTCTTCTTATTTTAGAACAACCCCTGGTGCATGTTTTGTTTGTGTGTGTGTCAGGGGATTGTCTCAGAAAAGGTGTTTGGGTAATTTTTGGATGCACTCCCACAGCAGAGTCTAGATGAGTCACTGTTGAAACTCTTCCTCTCCAATATGAAGCTTCAAGTTTTTATAACAACCTAAATCCCCAACTTTGCTTCTCTCTTTTTTATGTAAAGCCTCACAGTCTGTAATTGAAAAATTCCAGAGACATTTTTGTAGCTGCACTGCAGCCAGATTTATTCACATGAGTGTTAACGTGCAGCTATTATAAGTTCATAAGGATTTGCTGAGAAATTATACATTTTTACTGGCTTGTCAATTTTCTCATCATCAGGTCTGCGGCTTCTCGGCATCGGTAGAAACCAGTACATCGATCTGATGAACCAGTGCAGGTCTTCCAAAGTACGATTTCTAACTTTGCCTTTATTAAGTGGTGCCTCATGCAAGAAAGCCAACAATTTCTTACACATTTAGTAGGAATTATGGGTATTAAATCTAGCTGTATCTCCACTGACAAGCATTATTATGAATTTAACTAAAGTAACCATAAAAATAATAATTCCATTCATCAAAAAACCTGGATATACTTCTATTCTCTTTGATTTGAATGTTCAAACTTTAAAGCAGTCTTTATTAGATTTTAGTGACTAGATCTCATCCAACCTGCTTCCTCTTTTCTGTCCTTTATCAGAAATTCTTTCGCAGGAAGTCAGCGCGGGACCTGCTACCAGCGAAACCCGTGGAAATCTCTGTGGAGCCGTGGTGGATGGCTCAGACAGGCTACATCACTGAGGATGATATCAGGGTGAGAAATTGTGCTTTTGATCTTTTCTTTTACTTGGTGTCAGTTCTGTTTATCTTGATGTCTTCAGAAAGTTGTATTGTGATAAGACATTAGAGGTAGACTGGGATGGATGTTATCACACTGATACAGTAAGAGAGAATACAGTTTTAGATTATATTGAGGTGTAGATATTCTGTTGTTCATCTGTGAAATGAGTGAGAGAGTGATGTGTTTGGCTTGACTTTTACCAAGAGCATTCATTGAAATTCACACATGTAACCTACAAAGCTATGACTGTTCATCCCACGAGGCCCTGCTCTCTCAGTGTGCAGAGCTCACCTGACTAAAAATAAAAAGCCCGCCAAGTTCCCCACAGGTCTTCTCCTGTCAGAAAGAAATACTGGAAAACTTGTTACAGTATGCTCATGTGTTATTCTCTAAGAGTCTGCCCTATACATCCATAGTAACAAAGTCACGTGTGTGTGTGTCTGGTCTAATGTGTGCTTGTGGGGTTGAATTACAGATCTGTTCTCAAGCAGAGAAGAAAGCTATCGATAAGATGATTGACTCTGGGCCTCAGCTGGCTGGATCAATGGAGTACAATGTGGTCTTAAGTGAGTATCTGTCACATGTTAAGCAGTGTTCGTTTAAAGCAGCTATAGCTTGTTTCTTAACTATAATACTGTTACTACTTAGATTCCTTTAATATTGTACTATCTAGCAAAAAAGCTTGGCAAAATATACTGTACTTTATATATTTGTCACCTCTCAGAAAAGTGCTTTAAGTTGTTGACTCCATGTGTTTTTTCTTCTTTTAACTGTAAAAAAAACAATCCAAGTTTTTCATAATTTCCTTCACTTTTTATACCAATTATAACAACTATTTGGTAAAATTGAGGCAGAAGTTAGTGTTTGTAGTGTAATGAAACATACACCATAACTACCTGGACTTTGTGACAGCTCAAAATATCAGAGTGAAGAGTGTGTTGCATCCTTTTCTCCCTTTTTGCACAGGAATTATAGAATTGTGTTTCTGCCACATGGCTGTGTCTTATGGCTTTATAATTCCTGTGCAGCAGCATCTCAAGCTCTTGTATCATTGAATGTACATGTTGTTTGAGCAATGTAAAAGTGCAGGTGGGGAAAACTGATGCAGCATAAAATGACCTCTGAAGCTTCTCTATGTTAAAAGAAAACCACGGTAGTGAGAGATTTATAATCGAAAACAAATAAGAAGGCATTAGTTGATTAGCTAGTAGGCTAATGGTAGACTATTTTTAGCTGAAGTGTTCTTATGGAGGCTGATTGTAATGATGCAGTTTGAGGTGAGTATCAAAGATAGAGCACAGGGAGCGGGGTTGTGTCTGTGCAGTGTAAATGTTAATTATCAAACAGCTCGACAGTGATGAAGCTTCGCCTCTGGAGAGCTCCTGACTGAGGGAACAAATATGATTAAAAACAGGAAACACACAGGGCAGTTTAAGAGGAAGCAGCTTTATGTTAACTGCTGTATGCTTAGTTTTCTTTTCCTCATGTAAAAAGTTTCAATAATCTGATTGATTTAATATTTCAGGATTAGATTGACGTCAGAGATATTGTGTTGTATAGCTAACAGAGTTCTCTTCCTCAGGCTTGTACAACCGAGGCTTCATCTACTTGGATGTTCCCATATCTGATGACAGCTGCATCTCAGGTACACTGCAGTGTGTGTGTGTGTGTGTGTGTGTGTGTGTGCCGTCCCATCGCAGCATCCTACCCCACCCTCTTCCTACCCCAGTGGTCTCATCACTGCTCCTTAGCAGCAAGGGAGATGTCAGCTGTGTGTGTGTGTGTGTGTGTGTGTGTGTGTGTGTGTGTGTGTCTGTGTCTGTGTCTGTGTCTGTGTGTCTGTCTGTGTGTCTGTGTGTCTGTGTGTCTGTGTGTCCAAACATCCTGCTATTATCCTCCCCTGATAAATTACCTTGACCAACACTCTGTGTGCTTAAACAAACACAGGGGATCATTAAGGATAATGGACCTACACTGATCTCAAACGATGCCTGATAATTTACAGTGTTTAAAAAATCACAACATAAAATAGAAATGGAACTGTTTACACATCGTACATCCTTGTTTGTGTCTTTCAGTGCCCCCTCTCGAGGGCTTCGTCATGAACCGTGTGCAGGGCGATTACTTTGAAACACTTCTCTACAAAATCTTCGTCTCAATCGATGAACAGACAAACGTTGCTGAGGTATGAGGCCTTATGAGTATATTATATCTGAGCTGCAATGTCTTTTTATTTTTTTTGTATTACTGTTTCAACCTATTTTTTTGTCTCTCTTTCATAATCCTTTGTCTCCCGTGCGACTCTCAGCTTGCGAACGTGCTGGAGATTGACTTGGACTTAGTAAAGGTGGGTATCCTTTTTGCTGCAGAATGTGAGAGTACCAATTTGATGTCCCCTTTTTTGTGAGTTTCACTTTCAAGATAGACTCTTAAAAAATGGGGGAGGTAATTTTCTCTGATGCAGCTATGGTTTTGAACAGCTTTGGAGAGATGCTTTTACCTCTCAGAGGCTTGAAAGCACACAGTGTAACAGTAAGCATACGCATAATGAACAGCCTTTTCAAATGTTCAGTAACTCTGAGTCTTTGAATTCGCTTTCTAAAGGTTCTCTGTTATAGAATTTAGCTGCTGGCAATTTGTTAAAAATGTGTAACATTATTTGTGCAGTAGATTCAGTGTTTCTGCAGGATTTAGAGGTTTCTTTCCTACACAAGGTAGACCTTGACACACCCACACAAATACACACACATATGTATGCGCAATGCTCCAGATTAGATCCATCATGCCCCATGACTCTACCAGAGGGCTGAGCAGCCACATTCCAGTTGAATTGGTGCTCCAGTGTGACCCACTTTTCCCCTGTTTCCTATTCACTCTCCACCAGACGTGGAGTCCAGCTCTTCACTCAGAGCTCTGACCCGCAGAGTGAAGAGCTGGACTCCCTGATCCATCAGTCACATCTCATCTCTGCTGCTTAAAAACAGCACTTAAGAGAAGTGGTCGGAGCGGCTGCAGGAGGAACCCTGTAACTTTGGAGAGGTCTCCTTTGTGTTGAACTTTTTTCCCTTTGTGACTAGAGCTGAACTTTCTCATGTGTAATAACTACACTCACAGAATGAGACACTTGAAACTTGTACTTCTTTTGATATGATAAGAAGGTGACTAAGAGTTGACCTCAGACTGCACCTGAGGGGCATTTAGGTGCAGAAACTAATCAAGCCACCCAACTCAACTGTGGCGGCATGTTCACTTTGAATATAAGATTTGAGGATAGGCAGGTAGACGACTGTATAAATTAAGAAGATAATGAAAAAGCTAGCCAACACTTTAATGAAAAGTAGACGGTATTACCTGTCTCTGTGCCCTTTTAATTTTCATGCAATGACGTCCTATTGTAGTTTCTCACAGGCCATGTATCTGACTACACATTAATCCATCCTTCACATTTTATCCACTCAACTCGTCTCTTTTCAGAAGACAGTGATTTTTAAAATTAGCTTGAAGCATATATAAGTCTAAGGAGCTGTGACAATACCTCTTAAGGTGACTGTTTCTTTCACAGTGAAAACATCTATCTCAATACTAATAAGACCACTTTAAACAGCATCTCTCAATTACTGTCCATACCATACTAAATGTTGACAATGCAGGGAGAGTTCATTTCACTTCAGATGGAGGAAGAAAGGAGAAAAACAATTAGTTTGATTATGTTGAACTCTGAGGGGTCATCAGGCAAAGTGTATCTTATGTGGATTATACATTTTGTGACTGTTTTTCTTCTCTTCTTTTTTTAGAATGCAGTTTCTATGTACTGTCGCCTCGGCTTCGCTGTTAAGAAAGGTCAGGTGATTGGCTCAGAGCAGCTCCACCCCACCTGGAAGAATGCTCCGTCTCTCAACAGGCTCAAGTATGTGATGGGCGTCTGGGTGGCTGATAGTCAAAGTCCATTATTTTTTAAGGGAATGTGTTAAAGCCTGTTTTTATCTTATTACCTAAACAAAATAATAGTTTACAACTGGACAGCTCAATTTTTAAGCATTCTGGTATTTAAGAGTGTTACCCTCATGAGACAAGAAAACTAAGGATTGGGTCTTCAGGAGCCATTCGTCCACTTTGTAACTGTTCTACACTCTCCATCGGGGCTATTTTTTTTAACTCTGAATGATGCAAAATCCAGATAAGCATCCACCCAGTAATAAGTTGAGCATCTTTTTTCCTCTGTTTCAGGAGCACCATGGACCCTCAGAAGATGCTGCTGTCCTGGGAGCAGGGCAGTCCTGTCATGGAAGGAGGCTCCTCAGCCACGGACACAGATACCACCAGTCTAGAAGATCAAGGTTGGTCTTAGTACACGCACGCACGCACGCACGCACGCACGCACGCACGCACGCACGCACGCACGCACGCACGCACGCACGCACGCACGCACGCACGCACGCACGCACGCACGCACGCACGCACGCATGCACATACGCACATACGCACACATCCATACACTTAAAAATAAACACTGCATTTGTAGCTTACAGTCAGACACCCTAGTGTTTGCATGCATAGCACTTTATTACCTCTCTGCAGATGTTTAGAAGCAGAAGTGCTCATTTTTCCCTGGGAGAGCTCAGTCATGCTTCTGAAAGTGACTCTCACATTAACAGGTGTTTGTGTAAAAGGGTCTAATTTTATCCTTGTTATGCATGTAAAAGCATTACTGTTGGGTTGTAACAACTGTCTGTCTGTTCATACAACTGAGGATATAACTTGCTGTGTAATGGAGTCAAAGGTATATAATTCCAAATTTTCATTTAGGGAACAAACATGGGGTTGTCACAATACCAGATAATTAAACTTTAACATGATACTAATAATAACAATATAGATACCTGTTCCGCTGCCAGGGCAACAAAAATAAAAAGTCCTAATTCATTTGAAATACCGTTACCAGTAACAAAAGGCATGATGAAGAGCATTTTTCCCAAAATACACTCCACAGGTTGGGACTTTAAGAAAACCCAGAATCAAGTTAACATTGCTGCTGTTCTACTCTGCTCTCTTTCTGTATGCAGCAGACCCAGATATAATGTCAATCTTAATGAGACTTTAATTGGAGTTCACTAAACATTGTTATTTGCTGACATGTGAACTTGAACGGTCTGTCTGTGTCGGTGCTGTGTTAGAGCTGTGAGGTCTGACAGAGAGCAGAGCAGAGACACACACAGCTGGCAGTATCCAACCCAAATTTTGCCCCTTCTTGCACAAGATAAGGACACATTCAATCCACTTAATGTATCAATGTGAGAGGCAGGAAAATGAATTACCTATTGTGAAAACAAATATTGAGATAATTCGCTGCATCAATATCTCAGGGTTCGAGGTTCTTCATCATTATGTCTGTTTGCAGCAAGTACAAGCACAGTGAAATTACTTTGCCTACATCCACCAGCTGTGCTAACACAAGAATAAATAAGATATGAAGACAAAGTCATATAAATAAAAGGACCCAGCGCAGCTTGGAGCTCAGCAGATGGCGTGCAGAGCGGGAGGGACTGCGCCATCTTGTTCACAGCCCTACTGTTCATCAACAATAGCTACATGTCAATGATGAAAACATTTTTGTCTCCAGGAATGCATTTCATTTTCAGAAAATAACAAATTCACATCTTTGTCACAGCTGTGTTGTGTTGTGTTGTTACATACGCATTGACTGTCGCCTCTCTCTGTGTTTCCCGTGTCTGCAGCAGACACAGGCAGCGTAAGCAGTCTGAGCATCCCAGCTGCACCCACAAAAAGGATTGCCTTCCTTTTTGACTCCACCCTGACAGCCTTCCTCATGATGGGCAACCTGTCTCCGGTCAGTGAACACACAGATACAACGAAAACAGATATCTGAAACTACAATGACATTTTGACAGCACTTGAATCTTTTGTGTCTCTGTCTTATCAGAACCTGAAGAGTCATGCGGTGACCATGTTTGAGGTGGGTAAGCTGTCTGATGAGACACTGGACAGCTTCCTGGCTGAGTTAGAGAAGGTGAGACTAGCAAAGGAATATAAAAAAAAATAAAGATACTATACATGCACGCACACTCTTAACATTTACTCTCCTCGTTTGTGTGTCTCCAGGTGGAGAGCACAGCAGAGGGTGAGGCCCAGCGTTACTTTGACCACGCTTTGACCCTGAAAAACACCATCCTCTTCCTGCGCTACAACAAAGAACTCACTCAGGACCAGGGACCTGATATCCCAAATATAGGTAATACCACAGACGCATTTACTTCAGTCACCTGTACATGTCTGTACCCAGTCCCAGTTTTAAGGTCTCAGTGTGTTCCCAGCCTTCAAAGAAACTAATGAAAACAAGCTGTACACTCTGTATTTTTATAGTTACTCCAAAGTTTGTATCAGACAGATATTAAAGCTGGGTGCAGGGAGTAAGCAGTAAAAACAAAATGCGGAGGATAGACTACTAGTTAATCTACGTGATTCTGATTCACAACACAAGAGGGCTTGATATTTCCATTAAAAACAGATATATACATTTATGTAATTGTTTAAAAAACAGGAGAGATTTAGGTGAGATAATCATGGAAAAAATTTGGTTTCAAAATTGATTGTCGGTGGATAACTGAGGCATATTTTCAGTATATCAGCAGCTCTTTCATACTTTCCTTTCATCCTGACGCTGTTATTGAAAAGAAACTTTGAGCTGTCATTACCAGAGCTGCAAACTACTGTAAATTACCCCACTTTAACTTGCTCTGTGGTCTTAGAAAATCAATAAGTGATAAAGCAGTTGAAAGTTTCTTTGATGTGAAAGTTCTGAAATAGGCTTGAAACTCTTTTAAAAGCAGCAAAGAGGAAGCAGATCTTTTTGCTGCTTCTCAAAGACTCTGTGTGACTCTCAGCTGTCTTGTTTCACCCCATCGCCTGTGTCTGTACAGACTGTGAGTGAAGCTGTATTATTTCACTCGTGTCTCTAGGGGGAGCAGCAGAGAGAACCTTTGAGTCTTCATGTAGCTACTGTAGTGGCACCAGATGCTGTTTGCTTGCTTTGGCTGTGTGCCTCACTTCTGATTGTCTTATCTCTCAGCTCTCCTCTGTCGCTGCTCCAGGCGAGAGAGCGCACTAAGAGCCTGCTGGCGGGGGCTGAACTAAACCCACAATGATACAAGAGCGTAGTGATGATGCTGGAGTTTGATCATTTGGAAAGTGAGGAAAGTTACACAGCCAACAAACCTCTCGTCAGACTAGACTTTTCTCTTCTTCAGGGCATCACTGCATAGGGATAGAAAATGTGATGCTGATTGACAGCAGAGGAGAAATGCAAATAGATACAATTAATCATCGACCCGTGATGCACTGCACTTCTGAATATTCCCCGATTTTTCCTGCAAGCTCAAAGTAAAAAGTGTGCATGAGGCTAGGATGAGCTGATGTGTAAGAATCAGGATAATTCACCGTGAGCGAGTGGGCAGAGCGCTAATGTTCATGTTGTGCTGAGTTTCTCTGCTTTTGTCTCGCCTCAGATGTCTGCATATTATTTTCCACTGTTGTGTTTGTATTTTTTTAGAACATCTTTAGAGATATTGTATTGAGATAATAGGATATAGAATCAGTCACCATTACTAAAGACTCCCTCTCCTCTTGCTCCTGCATACACTACCAAGGCACCCGCCTCCCTCACTTAAACCAAACGGAGTACATGAAATGAGAACATCTAACCTGTACTATCTCCTACTTTGTTTTATATGTGACGAAGGTAATCCCAGAAAATGTCAGCACCCTCATGACCTGACATTTTCTGAATTGTTTGGTGTTCATGTGTAACAGGGGCTTGAGACAGCCAGTTACAGACTTGACTCAATTTGCAAATTAGACAACACAGTGTGACACAGTAGTCTCAGTACATGTTATTTTAGAGAGTGAATATAAATGTTGAGCTCCTTGAGTTCCAGTCAGCTCTCGAGTTGCAGTTCTCAGACACCTCTTTCCTCCTGAATTTACAAACAAGCAAGGTGTGATTATTTAATCCAAGAATATCAACCTAACACTTGCACCCTGTTGAGAGGATGTTCTTTGTAAGTCACCTTTGTTGAAACACTTGTCTTAACACCAAAGCTGTAAAAAGAGAATCTTTTCTGAGTATGCCCACACAGATCTTAATTTGCCCTTTTCCCTCAGAGTTTTGTCTCTGACTAGAATTGTTGTTAAATATGCTTACATGCATCCTTTTGAGAAATGTGCTTAGTTACTTGCCACCTATCATGCTGGATCAACAACTGGATAGACAGCTTTGCTAAGACAACTTCTGCTTCAGTACATTCACTTTTTCCATGCAGAAAAACTTCAGCCATAGAAGACACAAGAATGCAAACTACACACTTCCTTTAATTGCAGAATGTCATGTAAGAAATGTGTGACTGTTCTTGTGTTTTTTTTCCTCCCAGGTTTCCCCTTAGACATGTTGCGCTGTGAGAGCCTGCTGGGTTTGGACCAGGCCACCTGCAGCCGTGTCCTCAACAAGAACTACAAGCTGCTGGTCTCAATGGCGCCGCTCAGCAACGAGATCAGACCCATCAGCAGCTGCACGCCTCAGGTATGAAGCCTGCAGGGAGAGGGAGCAGAGGGGATACTTTGTAATGTGCCGGGCTGTCAGATCAAATGTGGCCTGTGTTAGAGTTGTGCGTTTGTATTTTGATTTTCAGTTCACTTCATACATGTGCGTTTTGTTGTGTTTGCCCTCTTTCTTTGTGTGTGCTCCTGTGTGCCTGGAGTGATTTGTGACTCTCCTAGTGTGAATGTGTATTTCAGTCTGCAGTTGCCCCAGACAACAATACCACACAAAGAAACAGAGAGAAAGGAGGGGAGGAGAGGCTCATGGGTAATTCCTCTGGCTGGCCACACTCCAGCTTTCTAGCTGAGCTCAGGGAGACAAGGGAAAGAAGTTAAACTCTTGTTGTGCCACTCACGCTGCTGTTTACTCTCTCACCGCTGGGACTCAGCAGAGTGGAATTTAATGAATTCTTTCTTCACCAACATCTCTGATGGCAGCTTCAAACTCTGCTTCCCCAAAACAAACACAACTGTTTGTTCCTGTTTCTTTAATGTTCATTCAAAGTGTGTATTTATGTGCTAAAACGGAAGGATGCCTATATGTAGGTCTATAAGTTGTGCTGCTTTTTATGCATGTCCATCTGTAAATACTTGTTTCTCCTTGCAGCACATCGGCCCAGCCATCCCAGAGGTGAGCTCCATCTGGTTCAAGATGTATCTGTACCATGTGACCGGCCAAGGCCCCCCCTCTCTGCTGCTCTCCAAAGGCTCCCGGCTCCGCAAACTGCCGGACATATTCCAGGTGAGCCCAGTCTAATGATTAATCTGGCAGGTGGGTTGCATGAGTGTAGGTACATAGTTGAATGAGTACATGTGTGCTGATACAGAACAAACAAACCTCCTGAAGTCGGATAAAACCCTCATTTGTGAGGAGACAATTCATCCCTTGTTCCCTTGCCCTCTTCCCTCCGTCAACGTCAACCTTTAATTCCTCAAAAAGCTTCAACATCACAACCATATTGCACTGTACAGCTACATTTTCAACCTCTGAGGCCTCCCAGTGGTCTTGGCAGTTTTTTCTTTACTTTCCTGGGAATGTGAGAGTGGGAACAAAGAGAATTTGATGCAGTAAATCCTCAGGGGTAGCGGGGGGGACAGGTAATATCATGTAAATGGGTCACTCCAGAGAACACAGCAGCATGCACTCTCCTGCTTGTTGTGGTTTTATTTATTGTAGCACCTTTTTGAACTAAACTGCTACATTTACTGCATTTACAGGCTTGTGCTTCCTTTTTCTGAAATTATTTTCTGTTTTACTCACTAATTGTTTGAATAGTCTTAATCACATGAAAAGCTGTAAATCACAAGATGAGCATTCTTCTTATTAGAAAGCATGTATGTATGATTATATATCCTGATGCTTTCTGTGATCGTCTGCTGCAGAAGAGTCCTTTGACAGCCTGTTTTTTTCTGTGTTCAGGTCTACGACAGGTTGTTAATCACGTCCTGGGGTCACGACCCCGGAGTTGTCCCGACATCCAACGTGCTAACTATGCTCAATGACGCCCTTACACACTCTGCTGTGCTCATCCAGGTAAAAACACACTCATGAGTTCTAACTTCACCATGAGAAAGTGAACTTGAACATTGCATCATCTGATGTGGTGTATCTCTACTTGTGTGTTTTTGATAACAACATATATGTTTGCTGTGTAAACTGAACTGCATATGCGTGTGTGTTACCTTCAGGGTCATGGTATGCACGGCCATGGAGAAATGGTGCACATCCCGTTCCCCTTTGATGAGGAGGATTTAAAAGGAGGTGAGCATTTACTTGTGCAGAGAGCTGTCACTGTGTTATTAACATTTTTGCAGTTGTGATGAAATGTGCTCATTTTCAGCCAATGTGAGAAAATGTGATTAACTTTATTAAAGTAATTCAGTGAAAGTCCTGGAAGAACCTTATTAAGAACATCATTTTACGAAGTCGTACAATAAGAAACATGAGGAATGAAGCTTTCAATGGACGTTAACGTCACAGAATGAGAGGTGATGCTTCAAATAAAGAGAAATAATGTGCTTTTCTGATTTTGTCATTCACTGTATAGCCTCCGGTTTCTGGGTATATACTGCAGGATCATCTCATGATAATCATATTATAAAAATTCAATAGTTTTTGATATCTGTATATTATTATACTCACTGCTTCAAGTAAAAATCAATCAGGTGGTGTTGTAGCTGCACACAGACACTATCAATGTTCCCTCAATTTTCAGATACATAAACCTTTGCTGGTATATACACCTAATCATTAGGGGTGCAACAATACACAGAATTCCCGGTTCGGTTCGGTTCGGTTTGATACGTTTTTGTCACGGTTCGATATGTTTTCGATACAGAAAAAGAGAAATTTCAGTGCCTTTTTTGTCTTGTAGTTTATTGAAATTACCAACATTTGTTTCCGCTCAAAAACACAGTTTTTAAATTCAATTAAATTTATCAGGGGCAGCTCCCTGATATGTTCTGCTGTGCATGGGGGGGTTGCGTGTGTGTGTGTGTGTGTGTGTGTGTGTGTGTGTGTGTGTGTGTGTGTGTGCGCGCGTGTGTCTGTGTCTGTGTGTGTGTGTGTGTGTGTGTGTCTGTGTGTCTGTGTGTGTCTGTCTGCCTGCGTGCGCATCTGCCGTGGGGGATAGAGAGCAGAGGAGAATTGTGAACGCGCGACCATGTAGAGACAGAAATGACATCCTGTCATGTAAATAAGATAAATAACATAAGGATATTTAGTCTGTTAAATAAAAGAACAAGGTATAGACCTGGTCTATGAGAGAGGTAACCTTAAATCACCTCTGTTTTCACTTCCAAGGGGGGGCGGGACCCGGCGGACACTCGTGCTTCCCTCTCGTACGGGCGCTCACACACACATACGTGAACATATGAACCCAGCAGACCGTCGTATGGTGAAATATACATTTCCATATGAAGCACAGTTAAAACAAACGTGACCAGCCTGGACTGAATGAATGTGGGAGGAGCGCACAGTTCAGTGGACCTGCGCTCGACAATGCAGCCCGGAGGAGTCAAGCGCAGATCCGCTGAACTTTCAGCAGAGAGCGCCTCGTCAGAAGTTGATAAAATAAATATAAAAATCGCGTATCGTTCGTTACATAGGGCGTACCGAACCGTGACCACTGTATTGAACAGTTCGATACAGATACACGTAGTGTTGCACCCCTACTAATCATATGTCACCTGAGGATCTCAGTGCTGATTGGCCATCATGGCACAAATGATTAGCTGAAGATCAGATTTTTCAACTGTTGAGAATAAGTGAATGAAGCGAGTAGTGCATTGAATATGTCAAGAAATCACGTAAATTGCATGTTTAACTGGCGCCTTTCACACCATTCACATTGTGCAATTTGCGTAATTTGTATCGCCTAACAAGAACTTTTGTCTCATCGTGTCTTTACAAACAAATTCATAGTGACTATCCAGCGATATTAGATATTAGATTTTAGAAGTGTCTTGATATGTCATTCTTCCCTGTGTTGTCTATCCGTGCCCTGCAGAGTTCTCTTACTCAAACATGTGTACGCACAAGTCCCTTCTGTCGCTGAAGGAGCAAGTGGACCTGAAGCACCAGTGCGGTTACATCACCATGCTCAACTCAAACAACAGGCACCGTCGCCGGGCTAGCGACACTGTTGAGTGCAGAGGTGGGTGTGCAGATGAGTGAACAGCTTTATTCTCACACACACACACACACACACACACACACACACACACACACACACACACACACACACACACACACACACACACACACACACACACACACACACACACACACACACACACACACACACACACAGAACTCCTACAAAAGGCTGCATGTGTGAACGCAAACTTTCAAGTTTTTCACCTAAACGTTGAGGTGAGTTGATGTGAGAATGCAGCAAGAAATATATAGGAATATTCAACATGAGCAAGTTGACTAGCATGATGACACTTAGGTCATACAACTTCAGGTCCGAAAGAGTAACATGTAAGGGGAAGCATAAAAACATTCAAGGTTGAAGAAGGAGTACCATTTCCAAGACCAGATCAGCTATCTGCATATGTGTCTGTTTAAAAAATTCGCAAAAAATGTCATCATAGTCTAGGTCTCTGTTTTGGTCTTTGTTAGCCAGCATGCTGTTCTCAGCATGCTTTTTATGTCAACCACCCCCCTCATCCAACAGGGAAGACGTCTTGCTGTGAGGGACATTTGTGAACAAGCAACTTTTTTGAAAATTTCAGGGGCAGAGCTCCTGAAAATTATTAGAAAACATTTAGGACTGGATATGTGATAGAAGCTTATGTGAGACAAGGTGCATAGTAAAAATAGTAACAATGTCCCCACCTCTGATGGCTATTGGCAGTGATGGTGCAAATTGAATAAGTATCGCTCACCATCCACTTTAATTATACTGTTTGTCTGCTTAATTGTGTGTCTGATTGTGATAGCCTTTACTAATGGACGTGAATCGAACAGTATTAGCCTTTACCTTGATTAAATCTTGTTGGCATAGGAGATCACACATTGTGATTAAAAATATGCATTTGTGACAAAGCAAACCTTTGATACATAATTTGTGAAAGAGAGATTATTTTAAAAGTTTTGTATCTAATAAAGTTTTTTTCACCAAAGCTGTAATCAGTTTACTACCATCAGTCTTCCTGTGTTTTAACACTGATTTCACTGTTTTAACACTTGTTGCTTTTCTTAAAGGGGACACACATCTAGGTGGAGGCCTGGACACCAATGGCAGCACTGAGTCGTTTGAACTTGTAACAGAAGAAAACAACGGTGAAACCAAAACAAAGACCGATGGTAGGTCCACTTTAAATGTTCATTAGAGGTGCTTCGATGTTCAAAATCCAGGCTGATGTTTTCTCCTGTACTTCTTTGTAATTCTTTGCATCTGTCTTTCAAATTAGCTGAGAGGTTTGATGTATTTAAATTGTTGCAAGTCGTCCCTTGTCTTGAAATTTCACTGGAACATGTCTTACAAATTGCATGTCTTCTATTCTTCTCAAAGACGATGTAATTCACCCACACTGCCGATACTTCCTTTGGAGTTTGGCATGGCACATTATTAGCCGATATGCCGATGTCAAGTCACTTAAATCGTATCAGAAATGATGTTACAGAAAGTAAAGGGAACTAAAAGGTTGCATGCTGTGATCATGGTGTCTGATGTAGTCATGTATGTTCTACATGTCCCTCCTCTCCCTCTTTAATCTCTCCTCCAGTTCTTTCATCTGAAGATGAGTGGGTCCCTCTTGAACTGTGCTTTGGCATGCCCCTCTTCAGCTCCGAGCTCAACCGCAAAGTGTGTCGAAAAATCGCCTCACATAAATTGTTCAGCACCGAAAGGTAAAAAAGCACAAACAAAACCCACCCAGCTTCCTTGAAGATGCCACTCTTGTTTTAAAGAAGAAAGATGAGCGGTGTTGTAGTGTGGCGTGATTTCAGCTGTGTTGTTGTTTCAGCCTTCAAGAGCTGCTGCACTCGAGCCGAAGACTTTCGCTGAAGGTGCTGAGCTTCGTTCAGTCATTCCAGGTAAAAACACTCTACTCTCTGTTAAGGTGGCTACTGGAGAATCCTTACAGAAAATAAATGTAATAGCAATATACAGTAAAACACCTTATTTATCAATGTAGTGTTTGAAATTATGCTTTTAGTAATTGGGTTAAAATTCAACTGTTCATACTGAAGTTACCTTGTTGGGCCATTCAAATCAGTCAGTGAATCTCAAGAGGTCTTTAGGACAGAGAAGGCTTTACTTGAATTAAGAGAAAAGCACAAGACAGTCCAGCTGCAGGCCTCCAATCTCAGCCAACTCTCTTGCAGACCTCCACTCTGAGCTCACCTCCACTGTCAGCAGAAAGTGACGTCAGGATTAAGAGAGTGGAGGTCTGCAGCTGGACCCCTCTCGGTTTTTCTGCGTTTCGATTACTTTTGTTATGCTGATTCCTCAATAATGTAATATAAGTAACTAAGTATAAAATGCACGTCATCAATAACACAACATTGGTGGGCACCTTCGTTTGGTGTAATGATCTCGACCTTTTTCATTTCCTCGAGAGAGACACGATTGTTTCATTTGCGCTACAGTCCTATCACAACCTCTGTGTTTACATTCACTGTTGTTTTAACAGGGATAGAGGTAGGATGAATTCAAGGTTTAAAGATTCACAGCAATATGTTTCACTACATATTATATGCAACACATGAAGGTAAAATATGTTCATTTAAGTCAGTTTCATGATAACTATTTTACGGTTATTTAGTCATAGTTATTTTTTATATGATGTTGATTAAAGTGATTCCAACAGTCCAAAGCTAATTGTCTTATGCTACGATATCTAAACATTCAAGATGTTGTTAAACGTTAGGCAGGAGTTGCGTAACTTAAAAGCACAACATTTACGTCACTTCCGTCCTACGATGGAGGAAGACGCGCATGATGTATGTCACTTCCGTCCGACGATAGAGGAGGCGGAGCTAGACGGCTGAATGGCTGAGACCGCAAAGGAGGATTAGAATAACGTCACTTCCGTCCAACGGTGGAGGTGTCAGTGAACTTCCGCTTCACAGTGGAGGAGCCGTTAAGCCAGCTGAGAGTGGAGGTCTGTAGCTGGACCCCTCTCGAAAATCGCGGTTTTGATAGGAAAGGTATCTTGAGAAAAAATTGCTGAGCACAAGTAACAGTATAAAGTAATCTTTTGTACCAAAGAAACAGATGAAACAATAAATATAATATCATAAAGTCCAGAATTTGATACTTGAGTGTTTGTGTATATATCATATATATAATATCTTTCCCACGAAGATGTTGATGCATAATAAGACTGCCCACAACCAGCTGAAGAATATACTACTCGTAAATATAATGGCTTAAGCATAAATATAACAATGTAACAATAACATTGTGTTTATTGAAGCTGATTTGAGATTAAAAAATGACAAATCCTGGTGATTTACAAAATGTGTTTGCTGTGATGATGTGTTCGGAGTGAAAATAAAGAAAATGAATACCTTAAAGTCTGGAATATGAGTCACACATATTTACGTTTTTGCAGGGCTAGTGGGAAAAATGTTTGAACTGTGTTCCTGCATAAAGACTTAATTTGTGTTCAGCAACGTGCACTTTCTACGCAGATGTGTAGCTCTTTTTACTTCCAGTTATATTACAACTGAATGGTACTGTATTTCACAGAAAAGGGAACAGCCCGGCAATAGTAGTTTTAAGTTTCTTGTTTTAGGTGTAAGCCTCTCGTCATCCTAGTCTCAGTTGAAAATAGTAGAACTTTTGGAACACTGCTTTACTGGTCAATTTCCCTTCTCCCTCAATGACCAATCAAAATCAGGAAGGAGCGGGACTTCTCCTATCATCCTTGTCAACAACAATGGCAGAGGAGAAACCAATCAGACTTAAATTACAAGGGTAACATTTCCAGGTCTGAATTGCTGCTGCTAAGCTCAAGACACATATCCAGTCGTTTGTTTTTACATTTTCTTTTTGATAGAATAGAAGAAAATATGAAGCATTCAAAATCAGCAATTCAAAACAGACATAATGGTCAGTGAGTGGAAATGCCATGGGACAGCTTTTGTAACTTAGCAACAGTACGGGTGAGTGAAATATCTTGAAATTGAGGTTGTGGACGCTGCCAGTGTAGAAATGCCGTCAATGGAAACAGGCCCTTAGTGTTTTGTTAGGGCTTGAAGTTTTCTAAACAGCCAGAGAGTATCTGTTCTATTAGGCTTCTCTTCTTTTTGTCCAAGAGTCATGTATCCTTGTCCCACCTCATCCCTCATCCCCGGTCCCCTCTGTGTTCTGATCAGTGACTCTCTTGTGTCAACAGGATGGCAACCAGACCTCTGACCTGGACAGCGGTGTGTCGAACCCTCTAAGTCAGCCCCCGGCGGAGTCTGGCGTCCCCCTGCCTGCCCTCAATCTCCTCTTCAAGGACGGGCAGCTGAAGGAGTGGAGTGGGCGGGCCCCTCCTCCTCTGGACATCTCCGCTCTGCAGAAGGACCAACCCACATAAACAACTCCCCCACACACACACTAAAAAAAACACAGATTCAGTCATGAGGAAAGGTCCAACACTGCATCTTCATATCTGCTCACAAGGAAACACGTTCATTTAGGACTCTCACTCTTGTCAGTCAGCATCAAGTCATGGGAAAGTCCTCGCCAGCACTTTTTCATCACTGTCTGAGGAATCATCATCCCTCTGACACTAGTTTGACCCCCTTCGCTTTCCCTTTCTGTGATTCCTTGTATTGGTAGCAAGGCAGTGTTATCTGTTGGAGTGGTGCTATCATCACAGTATATAACAGTGATGCAGGTAATCAACATACGACCTGGAAGAGCGTTTAAAGTGGAAGCACAAGCGCTGTTCCTCACTGAAAAGCCCCCCCAACCCATCCTCACCCTTCAGTCAGTGGATGTTTTGTGATCATTGAATGGGAGTGTAAAGTGGTTGATATTGTATAGTTGTTCTAAAAAAAGACCTTAAAAAAAACAACAAAGTGTCGAACAAACTTCTTCAGGAATCATTTGAAGATATGCATATTCTAGGACCAAGTCTTGAAACTGGAGTCTCAATGCAGACCCCCACACCCCTTGTGTTGTCTTATGTTTAGTGATCTGATGATGCATGATAATGTTGCACAACACGCACCGTAGAAAAATACTTTCCTCTTTACTTGTAATCAATACTGGGGGCATTTATTATTTGCACTGCACAGGATGTCTTCAAACCTGTGGATGAAGTAATTTCATGTTTTTTGTTGTTTGTTTTTTTTTGGGTCGGTTGGATCTGTTGTAGTACGCACATTATTTCAGAGCTGGTGTTTGCTAACAAAAAGTGTTTCCTGTTGGGAACTTAGACATGGAGGAAAAACTGGGTATCAAAGTAACTACTGTTTTTTATTTTTATGTTTTTTTCTCTGAGTCAAAGAACACCAAAGACCATTTTCTTTTTATGTATGACTTTTAAAAAAAAATCTTTGAATGTGTTTTACTTTAATTTTGTTGCCTTATAACTCTCAGCCAATCATAAACTGACATGGGTGTGATCAAAGCTCTTATTTAGGTTTGTTGATTTTCTTTTTGCCTCTTGTAGATTTGTCAAATGACTTATGAGCATTTCATTGGGTGTATATAACCGGTTAAAGCAACAACATTGGGTCGTGAAATTCCAACAATCTTCCCTTTTCAGGATTTCAACAGGATTATTCAAGTGTATCTAATTGCATAGAGTGGGAACAGTCATGTCTGTGTGTATGACCCGGGCCTGTTGCCACTGTCTGCTGCCAAGATCTCCTTCCTGGATCCACTCCAGATTGTGCGGTGCACTCTCGGCCAGCTCACCACACTCTCTGAGGATGTATTTACACTGCGTATTGAAAAATGGAGGTTTGTAGTCTGGAGAGGAGACGGCAGCTTTAGTGGGAAGGCTGTCACAGACCTGCGGGATGGAAATGCTAACATGTAACACAGCGCCTCAGAGTTGTGGTGTACACCATGAAGTGTTTTTACAGTCTGTCATGCATTTTGAGAGGTTACTTTTTATTGCTTTCAGACTGATTACCAATTCTGCTGAATTTATCTCTTATTTTGAATGAATCTACCTTCTACGGTTTATTGACCCACTTGTTGTTTCTAAAATCATGAAATACACAAAAAGAGACTATTATGAGGTCCTGTTGAAGCATGATGTCTGTGTAGAAACTGTTGTGCGTATGTTGTGTATGAGTGTGTATTGTACACCTCACTCTTTGGTGTGTTTTCATACACGCCCACCTTCACAATAAGAGTTCCCTAAATCCTGCCTGTCTGTTAACTAGTTGCAGTACTTGGTCATCCCAGACATTCCCCATCCTCCCCCAGGTACACATCCATCACAGTGTTTAAAAAAAAAATGCTAGTTTTATATGTCAGCATATATTTTAGAAAATCTCTGTTGTAGCTTGTTTAATGGGACTGTGAATATCATTGACTGAGTTAAAAACAACGTAATTAAGTGGGTGAAAAAAAAAGACGAAAGTGACATTCCTGCAACATGCCCTTCCTCTATCTTTACTCCACTCCCTGACTCCAGATACACATATTATTATTACAATGAAATATGTAAAAAGTATATGAAAGTATAAATAAATATGTAATAACTTTTTCCTCCCTAAAATGCCTCCTTGTGTTGTTTATCTCAATCTACACTTTGTCGTTTTGTATCACCCATTCCACCCTCCTCTGGCCTCAAATGTAGCAAGTCACATAACATGATGAGAAGCCTCACATGATATGTTTTCCTGGCCAGGTGGAACAGATGGAGTGCAAGACGCCGCGGTCCGGATGCTCTGTCCATCTGCCTCAAGTACACACTTTCTCACCTGCCTTTATTGATTTCAAAGCTGTGAAGCATTATCTGATACAGAGTTGTGAAATCCTCTGAAACGTTATGAAAAGCCCACACTTTTGTTGAGAAATTAAGGTGTCAGCTTGTGCCCCCGCCGGTCAGGTGGACCCTCGCCTAATTGCCCATGTCTCCCAGGTCTCCCTGCTCCAGTAATTTCGCAGCACCACAAATTACAGCGTGTCACCAGCAGGGCACCAGGGGCGTAAACTGGGTCATACCACCTGAGGATAAGAAGCTCTGAGAAGCTAAATATGCTGCATTTCACCACTCCTAACATTTCTCTCTCAAAACCCTCAAACCTGTGCTGATGCTCTGCTAAATTCACACTGCTATTTATTACTCCAGTCATACATGCTGCTGTAAAGCTTAAGGCTTGAGGTGGGAGAAAAGATGGAAATAACTGAACAAAAAGGTGGTTTACATTTGTGCATAAAGTTCAGGCACGTGTTTTGATCCAAAGCTGATAAAAGGTTGGCGAGGGTGATGGTGATGGTGAAATGTTACTGGCCTCTTTTCAAGTGGAAGTACAGCAATGAATATTGTTTCTTTAAATTGTGTTTCATCATTGCCAGGTCAGGTCAGGTCAGGATGCTAGATTAGAGGGCCAAAAAGAAATTAAAATTGTAGTTGTTGTTCTGCCAAAAAGCAACAACAAACAAACAGGAACAGTGTTGGCCTGAGCTTAATGATAAATTAGTATGCTAACATGCTCTCAATGAGGATGCTGACACAAATTTAGCTGCTATGCTCTCAAGTTAAACTTTTAGCATGCTAACCTTTACTCATAACTAACCACAGCTAAGGGGGATATGACACATGATTACAGGTGATTAACAGGGCTGTCCATGCACAGCCATCTTACGTTACAGGTGACAGTCGGTTGCAGAAACATACATTTAGAAAACTAAAAAAGACATTTAACAAAGTGTTAACATTTGACCAGATGATGAAGTCAGTTAAAAACACAGGGGACAATATAAGTTAAAACTAAACTAAACATCCATCTAAAATAAATTTCACTAGAAAAAAAATGGTTTTGAGATAGTTAATGGTAGAAACAGTATTTTTTTTTACATAGTAGATGAAATGAGTTATATTTCATGCTTTCGTGCCTTTATTCAGAGAGGATAGGGCTTTGAATAGAGCAAGAAACCAGGTGAGAGAGTGATGAGAGACATGTAGGACTGCAGGTTGGAATCAGACTTGACACCTGCTTTGAAACCATAGCCTCTGTACATTGGGCGTGCTACTTAATCTCTACGCCAGACCTGCAACCCGAAATGATGAACACAATTAAAGCAGATTGCTTAAATTTTTATGGGCAGGTGGGGCCACAGGAAATTAAAGGGCACATACAACATAATCTAGATTCACGAATGTCTACGGAAACTTTGGCCCAGGTTGATGAAATTTATGGTGATTTTTTGAGAAGAAGGTATTAATGTGCTGGTGATCCAACAGGAAATAGCAGGGGCAAACATAACTACCACAGTTCATTTTCTGGGGATTATGAATTTCTGTGCAAAATTAAAAGGCAACTCATTAAAAAGTTGAGGACTAGCAGACATCCCTACCTCACTTGACTAACACATTTTAAATTTATTTTGCCTGAGGAACCTGAGGAAAGTTTACTGTGAACCCTGTGACCCTGGTTGCATATTGCTAATCAGGTAAAACATTCAATCTGGATTGCATAAGGTTGGAAATCTCACAGTGTGATACTGTGCAGCTCTGGGAGAGCTCAGTCTCTTAATTAACCTGATAGTCTTAAAGTAGTGCTACGTGAAGGCCTCTATGTTAATCTGCTGAGTCCACTGTGCACAGTAAGGCCATTCAACCTGTTTAAATTGGATTCATGAGTAAAAAATGGTCACATTGCCTGTTGGGAAATGCCCTTTATCATATCTACTGTACTTGGTGACTTTGCAGGCAGGTTTTGTAATCAGTCCTTCCTTTGGATGTTCACCTCAGTGCTTGGGTCAAACTCAGGTCAATCTACCTTGTTACAGTGCCTCTGTGACTTTCCTTTTTTTAGTGTTCAACAGAAGTTTCCTTTCAGTTTAAATCTTGTCAAACACGCACACATCATTAGCAACTCTTGCAGTCTCTCACTCCCGACTCAAGCATTTCCAGGACAGGTATTTTCACACAGATGCTGCTACAGCTTGTACGTTTTTTTGGTACATACTGAGGATATTCCTCTTGCCTGTGGGATACAGTAGAGAGAAAAAGCCCATAATGAGACTGAGTCCAGGCAGTCTACAAGCCGTTACCAACATTATGGAGACATTATGGTCCCACTAGGAGATTGTGAGGGGAGCAAATGACTGCAAAGCTTTAGTTCATTTCAGGATGAACAGGTGTTCAAAACAGTAAAGGGTCTGCAGATGTTCATTTGTAAATTGTAATAGGACCACAGTTACTGACTAAAACAGGATGGAGATTTCCTACTCTGCTTATTTTCTGTATTGCAATTTCTTTTATGGGGTTTGATCTGAGGGACTTACAAAAAGGCAGCTACAGTTCAACAGAAATGGAAAAAAAAAACCCTGAATGCATTTTAAAAAATGAAATCAATAAAGAAAGAAAATGAAATAAATTAATCAAAATAGAAGACTATGAAAAAAATCAAAATTAAACTACATGAAGTAAAATTAAAGTGCACACAAAATGTGTAGATAAAGTTTAAAACAAGTATGAATTAAAATATTATAAAAATGACAAGTCAATATAAATAAAAAAGTATAACTACAAAAATATATCATGTAACATTTATTGGCTATGAAAAATATGAATGAATGAATACAAATAAAATAAAATAAAGTACATAAAAACTAACACAGTACAATACTTTGATAGAATCAATAAAAACATGATTCAGCATCCTGTTATAAGGAGTTGACATCTGTTGTTCTCTGTAGATCTTGAATTAACTAGTGATGATTATCAGGTGATCTTAACTGTTTTATTTTCTATACAGACATCTGATGAACTACCAGAAATGTATAAGCTGCAATACTGTGGCGGCGTCTCCCTCAAACATTTGAAAGCAAGTTGTTCTCGGAACTGATCAATTTTCAACTTTTACTTTCTATACAACTTTACTTTTGACAATAATGTAGACGATATCACAAAGAACCTGTGAAGTTTTCAGCTGCTTTAACGGTAGTCACAAATTTGACTAAGTTAACTTGGCACAACACACAAGCCTTTACTTCATGAAGAGTCCAGCTGTTCAAAACAGTTTTAAAAACTATTAGTAATTTTGTCCCTTTCTGAGTGACCTGCCATTAGCCTTTGGTTGTTCACCTCCAGGTGATTTGTAAAATGATTTGGTACATAACATCTGTCAACTAGCAAGCTAATCAAGAAGCTGTATTTAAGCCCGACATTACGGTCCACCTGCAGTGGCAAAATAAATAAAGGAATTAATTTTTAATGCATGCTTGATTAATATTTCTCAGATAAAACATATTTGTGATGCAACTAGTCTGTGATGATTACATGCAGCTGTTAATTAGTGTAACCAAAGAATAATGGAACATTAGATAGCACTTTATCACAAATATCCATTGTCTATTTATCAGATAGAAGTGTACATAGTGTATATACTTTTGTAATAGTTGCCATATTTTATTCTATTCTATTTTATTTTGTTCTATTCTATTTTAGCTTTATCATTATTATTATTGTGATTACATTTTTAACTATGTTAGTACATTGTTGTATTCCCCTGTTCCGTGTTGTAAGCTGCTGTAACAAAAGAATTTCCCCCAATGGGGGACCAATAATATCTTATCTTTATCTGAAATATGTGGCAGATATGGTCATCTTTTCTCTCTTTCTCTATTATCTAATCAGGCTGTTGTTGAAACCGATGTCTAATATGATAGCTCTAATTAATGTTAAAATAATCTGATTAGGGTACCTTCATCAGCAACTAACTCTTTTAATGCAGCTACATGCTGCTGTCAGAGTCAGCTGACTCTGACAGCAGTCTGCTAACAGTCAGAAAAGCTATTCTGTCCCAGAAAACTATCCTGTTGTCCCTGTTAAAAACTAGCTTTGTTATCTCGAAGTAATTAGAAATAGCCTAAATCAGTACATTATCAGAGGATAAACAGAATTGTTATGTTAAGATCTGTAAAATGTCTGTTATCACTGAAAAAAGGTACATAGTTTGAAAGCATGACTGCTCAGGGCCTCCGTACAGTAGAGAAAACTGAACTAGTTTACTTGATCGTCTCATTGATAGCTTCACAAATTACTAAACAATTTAAAACAAAACAAATCTGATTAAAACTCAAACAACCAGCTGAAAAAAGAATTTAAAAAGTAATAAAAAATAGTTTTAAATATTTAATATTTTATGAAGTCAGCCTACAGTGCACTAATTATTACTATTTAGTCTTTTTAAATTCAGGCTAACAAACATTTAAGTAAAAGCATACCATGTTTCAAGTGGTCAGTGTCATTCCACGGACCCACGAAATAAAAAAATGAAAGAGAGAGACATGATTATAGGGTGTGAAGACGTGGAGCGAATATATAAAAGGTAGTATGATGAAAATTACGCACACTTCCGCTTTAAAAGCGACGTTGTGTGTGTATGTGTGGATTCGGAGGCACTGTGGCGATGCCTACACACAGATCTGCACTCGGTTCGGCGCCGGACAGACCTCTGCTGCTGCACAGCGTGTTGGATGGACTACCTTATCTGCGCTGTGGACGTAAATAATTGTAGTGAACTTTGATATTTTTTATCTTTTTTTTTTAGTGTTTCTCCTTTGACAGCTGATGGGTGGAACTTTACGCAGGGAAACAGCAGGTGAGTCCATGAGGCTACACCTGAGGGATAATCCTCCTCGAAACCAGTTTGTTTTCTCCCCCTGCCTCCACTTGTTGATGGGAAATACTAGGCTTCCCCGGCGGGCGTAACACGGATATCCCTATGCGTAATTTGGATAAAACCCCTATCCGGTGCTGGGGCTGAATAAGTTTAAAACCTGCGAGGTTTCCTGACAGATGGCGGTGATGTTTGGCGACCGGTAACAGCTCATAAGATCGTCTTACACACAGGCTGCCACCAGGTGAGCAGCGGCATGGGGAACCAGATGGACAAACTGTCACATTTAAGTTACGCAGAAGTTCCCACGGTGGACCCGAACGGCGTGGACACAGAGGAGGGTCCGCGGATCGGTGTCTCTTACATCTTTTCAAACGACGATGACGAGCTGGAGGATGGTTGTGCGGTGGATGGCACCCTCAGAGACCCGAATCAGGAAGAGAAACAATACGATCAGCGAGACGAGGTGGAGTGCGCCGTCTACTACAGAGATGAATGCATATACGAGAAGAGCGCCAAGTGTGCCAGCCTGGAGGTTTACTCTCCGGAGAATTTGCTCAACAAATGTAAAGCAGGGGATCTGGTGGAGTTTGTGGCCACGGGGCAGTACCCTCACTGGGCTGTTTATGTAGGGGACTTCCAGGTGGTGCACCTTCACAGAGCTGAGGTGAAAAACAGCTTTCTGACGGATGCGAGTCAAGGGAGGAGGTGCAGGATTGTGAACGACTTGTACAAATTCAAAGCTCTGGGCGCAGACATGGTGGTGCAGAACGCGATGGAGCAGGTGGGCTTAAAGGACCGAGAGCTGAGCTGGAGGAACTCTGAGTGCTTTGCAGCCTGGTGCAGATTCGGCAAAAGGGAGTTCAAAATGGGCGGGGAGATCCGGATAGGCAAACAACCGTACAGGTTGAAAATCTTCATTTCAGACAAAAACGCGCACGTGTTGGAGTTTCAGAGTTTAGAGGACATGATCATGGAGAAGAGGAGGAACGATCACCTGGGCAGGATAGCCGTGCTGCAGGAACTGGCAGCGCATTTTAACAACGTGGAGGCGATAAAAAGTGAGCCAGGCGCTGACTGACGTGTGCCCTTTCAAAATAATGGCTCTGGAAGTAGAGTAGCCTTTACCAAACTGTTCACCCTGCTTTAATCTATAGCAAGCCTTCACTTCTTCCTTTTGTTTTTAATTGGAACAAACATACTATCATATTAGTGGGATTCCATATATGATAATAGTATTGCCTTAAGGACCCCCGATGCTACATGGCCTTCAGTTAGTTACCAGATAGAAATGTCTCATTTGGTCTGCTAGTTGCTCCTCTCAGAATGTATAGTTTTCTAAAAGCTTTACCAATCTGTCTTAAAATATCCTGATTCTGTGTGTGAAGTTCTGTTTTTCTGTTCATTGAATGTTCTGTTACCTGATCCTGCTGAGTTTTAACTTCCTCCCTCAGCTCACTCACATGGCAGAGTGTCAAAGCTGCAAACAAGAAGGATTCTGTCAGCCTTTGAAGGTACAATTTTCTCACACCAGCACAAATGAAAGATTGTTGCTACACTGATCAGTATGTCTCAACTGTAAAAGTCAAGTAAACTGTGTGTCTCTTTTTGAAATGAGGCTCTTGTCATTTTGTTTATCTTAGAGGTGGATGAGCAAGATTTGGCTGCTGAAAGACAGCTTTCTTATGTGTTGTCTGTTTAAACACATTCCCTCCTCTCAGACTGATTCTTCTCTAAATAAGCACATTTTTAGTTTTTGTCCTGACAAATATTTTGAAGTATCTATGCTTAAGTATTTTTGAATTTCACCACCAGATGATAAAGTGTAGGCACCTCTGCTGTTCTTCCCCAACCTATAATGGTACAATTAATGGCCAGGATGTGATACTGAAAAAAAAGGTTACTTGATTAAGGTGCTTATAACTGAGGTGTTACCATTGTAACTTGTACAACAATATAAATCTATTCTGAACCAAACCATCAAAATGTGAAGAAAATGTGTGGAGTGGAGTGGCGGAGGACATTTAGCAAATGGTCGCGGCTGGGAATTGTACTGGTGACCTCTGCGATGAAAACGATAGCCTCTGTAGGTGGGGTGCTTAGACCACTAAGCCACCAGTGCTCCACTGTGAAGAGTTTTTTTTAACTTATTTTGAAAAAGTCTCACTTGTATACTGATGCCTCTTCATATCCTACATAGTTAAATTAGATTATCATAGACAAGATTGGTTATTTCTTTATACTGAGTTTTACTGCGTTTGTTTGGGTTTGATTTTCTGTGGAAAAAAAGCCAAGTTGATATTCTGCACTCATCCAGAAGTGGCTCTTATTTGGAACTCAGCAGGTGAAGTTTGGCAGTGAGTACTGAGTAGTGAGTTAACAAGCAGGAGGATCATTTTAAAAAGTTTTGATTATGTTCTGTTCTAATGGCTACTGGAGCAAGACTAGCAAAAAGAGGTACGTTGTCTTTTAAAATAATGTCATAGATGCAGAAACTGTCCAACCAGGTTTTTGCAAAGTATAAGACCATTATTGCAACACTGGAGCTGTGAGAGGTAATGTCAAAATGGTTTGTCTGATCTAATCTGAGTTAACAAAGTTGTGTTGTTACCTTTCAGTTAATGGTTTTATGTATCTACAAATCAAGACTGTACCTCAGCACTCTACATTCTGTTCAAAATAACTATTTAAAAGACAATCTGGATTACATTTATTTACTCCTACAACAAATGCACGTTTTGCAACGAGCCACATCTTTACGTCAGTGGGTGATGGTGCTCATGGGAAATGCAGTCATCATCCCCAAAAAACACTACTGATTTCATCTAAAGAGATCACCAAAATCAACACAACAGGAAAACTCCTCACAGTACTTTTAACCATTGAACAATCAAAAACAAAGAAATGTGATTTATCTATGGTAAAGAATGATAGACGTGTACACCCCTACCAAATCTCACAGTACTATCACTATAGTATGGTGACGAATAAAACAGCTGGAGACATGGAACAAAAAAACCACTCAAATAATTAGTGGGGCCCTCAGCTGTATCCCCTCACAGACCCAGAATATGTAGCTGCAGCCCTGCTTACAGGAGCACAGTATTGGCAAATCTACCACGTTCTATTGTAAGTGACACAAAACAAAGGGAATCTCGCCCGTTGAGCTAACACAAGTGATGTTTGGATGAGCAAGTTTTACAGAATAAAAAAAACATAGCCCTGTTTTGCCTGTAACAGAACTGCAATGAATGTTAACAGCATTTGTAGACCATCTGTCCACTTCAGTATTAAAGTAGGACTTGTAACACATAGCAGGTGGCAAGTTGACCATAGTACCAATAAACTGGAGTTGTTGTTGCATATAATTTCCACTGTATAATCTTTGTGAGATTCCAGCGAGGACACTGTTTTCATTACAGCCCTGAAGAACATGAGGAAACATTGTTGCACAGAGTGTTTACAGCCTCAATGTGAGGAAACATAATACCAATGGAAAGAATACTCATTGTGCTCTGATTAAAATGGCAATAGGATTAGATTGTTACAGTTGTTGAAGCCTGATATGTTTGAAATGTTCCAGCAGTTATTCTCTTGAAGCGTTATCACCAGGAACAGTTTCTTCTAATTATTATGTTTCATTACTTCTCCTCCTTTTTGACACTTCATCATTTCCAAGAGAATTGAAATGTTACTCTCAAGGCTAACCTTCAATTTTATTTCTAGTGAAGACACATAAAAACTGAGAACCTGATGAAATAAAAATCCTGCCGCAGAAGGAGCAGAATATTGTCCTTAAGTAAGTGTATGGGGTGCTGGCCTCAGATCCTCCAATAACTCTGCTACCACTGCAACAATATTTCAATCATTTGAACAGTTTTTAATGCACAGCGGCTGATTTGATGCACTGTTCCATGTAACAACAGAATGAGGAAGAAGGCTCATGTAGATAACCTGTAGCTGTAGACACAATTTTCCATAAAACCATCTGACAGTCAAATGTATGAGTCATCTTTCATTAGTCCACAGCAACCAATCAGACATACACAGCATATATGGTACATAAAGTATACCTCACTGTTGGCTATATAGCTGCGTTAGCTGTTATGTTCCTTGCAGCGCTGTAATCAAATTAGAATCTGGTAAATCCTCCTCAGGGTCTTGTCAAGTTGAGCCCTCCCTAAGTCTATTAGACACTTTTATATTGAACCAAGAGGCTTTTAACAAGACAGGAGAGCAGCTGTGCAGATGTTACTGCTGGATCTGCAGAAGCAGCTATAACCTCTTTTTACTTAATGCAGGAACATCCTGTATGTGAGCTGTAGTGCTGACAGTGGCGCTATGCGATGTATGTCCTTGTTCTTGGCATGTTGAGTTTAATTTGAACTACAGGAGAAATCTATTTTAGTGTCAGAAGGTCAGGCTAGTTTGTGGTACTCTGAGTGTGGAGTTGTTTTTCCCTTCTAGATAGAATAATACTGTGTTGCATAAAACTGTAGTTAAAAGAAATCAAAAGTAGACATTAATCAAGATTTTTCAGTGTTAGAATAATATTATAAATGTTTACTCACTCGGGAAGTTTGGTCCTGAGGCATGTTGAGCTTTTGTTCAAGTAATTTTTCTTTACTCTCATATGACAAGTCAAAAATCCCCATCTTGTCAAGCCATAAAAGCTGGCTATAATCAGATCCCAAAATAAAAAATGGGTTTAGAATAGATAGAATTAGAAAGCTAAACTCCTGCTGAGCTGCAAGTTCACGTGTGCATATAGGAGAATCACAAAACAAACTACTCCTGTGCACAGTCTTGGGCGAATTGCAAATATGGTAGATTTTTAGGAACATTTTGGATCATTTACACAGACCTCGCTAAGAGTGGACAACCTGTTCTTAATGCTCTTAAATTTATAAATATCCCATCACTGTAGGTTTGGAGGACTTGACATGAAATTCTCAAAAGAAGAAATACAAGAGCAGCTCAGTTAACCTGATGAAGATTCTTCAAATTATAATTCTTAATTTTTAAAAATGGATTCACTTTGGATTATATTTCAAATGTGACATTATCAAACCTATGACTGTGTTGCCAGCAGGGTTAAACTTGTAAACATCTTTTGGCACATGCACTTACAGACAGGTCTTCATTGATATTGCATCTTGGTTTGTTTCTTAGTGTTGTGGTGCATTTTTGTAGTTTGGAAAGCAGTTAGTAACACCTGAGGTGTTTTAGAAATAAATGTAGCTCTCTCTAAACTTCTTGTGACAGCTATGTCGGGTACATACTGCGTGAGTGACATCTCTGTTCCCATGGTAGACATTCTGGGTGTTTCCCTCCCTGTTTTTTTTTATCAGCTGTTTGTCTCGTGGTAAACTGGCAGGGTGTCTGTTACAGCTCTCACAGTGAAGCAGCCTCTTGATGGGATCTGAAAGCTTGGACACAGTGGAGGTAACTCAATTATAATCAACCAATAGAAGTACCTCCACTTCTGCAGCATGTGTTTATTTCCATAGGATGCTAATGCACTGATGAAATTAGTTGCAACATTACTGAGAAACTGGAATACGTTCATCACTGTGGATTAAATCCAAAAGCTAATTTTCTGTATATTTGAAGTGTATAATGTGAATGTTGGTGTATGAGCAAAATTCTAAGCCTTATTTTCACATTTCAATGACTCACAATCTAAAAAGACTTTCTCCCTGTGTGAACACCTCTGCATCTGTCTCTTCAAACCACTTTAAGAGGTGACTCTTGATGCTGACTGTGTTAACTGCTAACGTGTTGAATAAGCTAACTCTACTATCTCTGCAGCCATCCAGCAGCTGCTAGCCTAGCAAGATGCGTTAGCTTCCTGAAGTCTCCACTTGTTTGCTGGTGTTTGCTCCTTGCCAAGAAATACACCTGCTCAATACTCAGATGAACATGGTAAACTGTGGATAGAATCAGGCTAACTGTTTCCACCAACTACCTGTCTCTGTGGTAATCTAACTGGCTGCTGAGTAAGTCAAGTATCATGTGAGAATCGAAGTATTTCCTAAAATTCAGAGTTATTTCTCTAATGATAAAAAACTATTGTCAACTAACAAGTTTTATATTACAAGTAAGAGAAATATGAAAACTTTAAGAGTACATTCCAAAAATTTTGAAATCAGTTTAAAAAAAATATTTATTTTATGAACAAATGAGGGAGTAGTGTAATGCAAATATATATGCACACAAAAAATAAATAAACTCATTTCAATACTCATTCCCTGTGTGGAGATCAGGACAAACCTGGGTTTTTCCCATTTTATACAGTCTATGGTTTTCCCCTTAAAAATGAGATGTAGGTTAGCTCATT
Source organism: Notolabrus celidotus (assembly GCF_009762535.1). Taxonomy (NCBI): domain Eukaryota; kingdom Metazoa; phylum Chordata; class Actinopteri; order Labriformes; family Labridae; genus Notolabrus; species Notolabrus celidotus. The sequence goes on along the minus strand of NC_048287.1, from coordinate 18,625,955 downwards.
TAGAAGTGTAAAAGACGCTGACAGCTCTGTTCATACAGAGGACTCCTCTCTGCCCAAACAGGATGCCGGGGAAAGTTTTGGGATTACACCCAACATCCTGGAAAGTGAGTTAAAAACACTCACAATCTCTGACAAATCTCTGACAATAACAAGTCTCTCTTTGTATGTGAGAGTCATGCCAGGAAATCTCTTTAGTACCTTTGAGACATTTCCTAGCAGTGTGATGATATGATTGTCTAGGACGGTTGATCCAAAACATTGTGAAAGGATGAAGGACTAAACGGTTCCATTTTCTGAAAAACAAAACAAAATTGCCATGGCAAAGGAGAAGACATTTTTGAGGTGGTCATCAAAAGTTTATTTGCAGCATTCAGGAGCAGTTACAAGATAAAAGCTGAAACTTAGTGTAACAGAAGAGCAAAGAAAGAAGAGGTGTGAAAATCCTGCTGCCTCACTATATAACATCTGCTCAACAGCAATAACAGCCATTTTCAGCTAATGGGCACTGGACCAAGCACTGAAAATACGAGGACCATTTTTCTAAGACTGTCACTTATCGTACACATCAATTTATTTTTGTTCATTTATTGCCTCTAACAACAACTTTAGGGTCCATTAAACTGCTGGGAACACTTTTTGAACAAAGACCTGCTGTTGGCCTCTGATACAGCAACAACACTTTCTTGGATTCAATTTTTCTTCCCCTAAACTTTTCCATTACCTGGAAGGCTGTCTGGTTATTTTGCCCAAAATGTTGCCTGAAGCAGTGGTCTTTTATTTGAGGTCTAGAGTCAAGTGGCACAGCTGAATGTTGTGAAACGCCAAAGAGGCAGGTGGCTTCATTGTGTGCCTTGCCTTTGTTTTTCTATGCTGTTGTCCTGCTCTTCCCCATGGTGCTGCTTGCTGGCAGAACTTCTTTGAACTGGTCACTTTGAGACGATTGGACTTTGTGTGTGTGTGCTGGAGGCACCAAGTCACTTTGAAACGAGCATAGAGGTTTTGAGGTAATGAGCTTAAACTACATGAACAGAGATGTTTGTAGTTTGAAAAGGTTTGTTGAAGCCTTTGTATAATGATATGTATAGCAGGGGTGTGTCCAGAATTACTAGAGAGGGGCCTTACTGTGGCACTGACAAACTGACTGCCTATCTACCTACCTCCTTACATACCTACACTTATAATCAAGCAGATAGCCAATCACAGTGTAGGATTATGGGGAAGCCATTCAGAATTCAATATGTGCCCTTTGCCACCGCCTGGAAAGCCCCCTGCTGCATCACTGCATCTGTATCTCTTGTCATGTCTTGCTGCAGTTTTTATTCATGTTACGGAACACTTGACTTGAAAGTGACTTTGCCGTAACGATGTGAGGCGGCTAAGCAAAAGCAAATTTACATACAGTAACCCGGCAGTAGAGTTTTTTTCTCCTCTGTGTTAACGCACCATTAGGCTGCTAAATTGGCAGACACCAGAGCAGAGTCAAAGGACATGGGAGCCCCATAATCTCTTCCTATCGTTCTCTTATCCGTTAAAAAGCTGTTTAGCAGGACAAGGAAGGGAAAGAAACAAAAACATGATCATAAAAAAATAGATATTCTAAAGATGTGACATTCACTTCTTATTCTTTTTGTGTAGTTTACAAGGACGTCTTTAATCAGTTCAATTAGCAGCTCATATCTGAACATCTGGATGGTCATATCATTTAATGTGGTGATATTTTCAATTTAATGGTTTAATGACTTTGCAGTTGTTTCAAATTGTTGTGTCCTCATATCTTCTGTTCACTTAATTTCCGTTATTTCTTGTTTGCAGGTTCTTTTATTCACTCAAAGTGCCTCTTTAGTTCCGCTAATCTGCTGTGTGTAAAATTGTGCCAGACAAAGATTAGTCTGTAACTCTTCTTCCAACATGAGTATGTGCTCATCCAGTTCAAGCTTCAAGTCTTAACTGAATCATTTACATTCTGCCGGTGCTGAATAACACTTAAGATGAATCAAAGCTCTGAGTCATTAAACAATGTTTTGCATAAATTCCAGACAATGCGAAGTGAAGGTGCATTGAGTGAGCTGTCTCTGTTCTGATTAGACATAAAAACTCAGAGTTCTTAGTATTTTAATTGCATATACAACTGTGCACTATGTTAGTGGATCTACTAGATATTTGGACATATTACATCTGAACTCAGGCTGCACCCCTGCATTTACATCCTCATTATTTGGTTGTATCTTCACACTGTGCTGGTTTGATTCCCTCCTGGTCACAGTAGCTCCACAGTCTGAAATAATCTGAGTCTTGAGGGGCAGTTAATAGGAAAATAAAGCTTACAAGAAAAGGAGACATGAAGGTAGAAGTGCAAAAAAACTCCTGAATGCATTTACATTCTGCTTCAAACTTCTTCACGTGGCAGCAATTTCCTGTAAAATATATAGCAACTTTTAATGAGGATGAAAGAGTAATTACTTGTTTTAAGTGCAATGCTGTTGGAAACACAATATTGTAGGGTACCAAGTTGCCAATTTTCAAATTAGTTCTGAATGCATGCAAGCTTTTGTAATGACTGTCATCTGCTTAGAAACAGCTATTTTTAAAGCATTAGTGCTTTTCAATTTTTTTGTCAAATCTAATAAAATAAAACTGCGAAAAAAGTGCTAAAAAAACGCAGTGTTCATGTGTTTTCAAAGTTTATTACACAAATATTACCCAGCTCTTCAGTCATCATTTTTCATTTGAGCAGAGGAGCACATGGTGCAGAAAGGCCATACTAGCATATTCCCATGAGCCTATCTGAAACAGAGCATATTGGTCATATAATTTTGATGGTCTCTGAAGTGTGAGAGTAGATGGGTAGATTGTTGAGCGACAGCCTCTCACAGCTGAGGGCACGCTCTAACTGGCACATGCCATCTGTCTGGAGATCAGGGGAGCGAGGTGTTGCTCCAAATGTCACCCTCATTGTGAAATCGGAGCAGGATGGCCATCGATCACACCTGGAAGCTGTTCTCTGGGTTGTTTTTCATTAATCACTTCAGTAGTTGGGGTCAAAGTTCAGGGATGCTGCAAAGGCCGAGTCCAAAGAGTGATAGTGCAAAATAGATAGAGAATTAAATTTTTAAGGTTTGATACTCAGCTGGGACTCTGCTGGTGCCCCCTGTGACTTAATCAGCCTCAGTAACTGACAGTCTAGTTTGTGCACAGTTAAGGGCTTTTCCTCACCTGACTCTTCAGAGAGGCCATTTGTTCGGATAGTGTCAGTATGCCGAGCTTCTCCTGCTAATGATTCGAGGTGCTGTCACTAACAGCTATGCCAAAAAAGAGAATGATTCCTCTGGTGAGGTACGTAATTCAGCTGGGCGTTGTCTGCTGGAAGGTCAGGCAGTGTGGTACAATATGACATATCAGTATTTCTGATGTTTTATTCTCTCCTGTTTAATCCCTCTGGCTCTGTCTTCCTTTATCAGGTGGTGTCTGTGGAGCGCTTTAGGCCAAATGAGCGTTCAAGTACTAATTGCAGCTCATTTGCATGAACGTGTGGATCCAGATGTCAGGAGAGTGGAAACTATGGGAATAACAGCTGGCTGTGTCACCTCTCCAGCATGTGTGAGTGGACTCTGACCTCTATTGTGGCGCCAAATGTGTGTCTCAAATTTTGTTTTGATTATTCCCCGTGCTTAAAAGCTCCTGTCCTCAAAATTTCCCTAGTTTACTTACACCAATTTGTTTTCTTAGTCTTTAACAAAAAGTATCCCCAACCCCTCTTTTTTGTATTGATTTGCACTGCAACCCACAACAATTTATAAACAGTCTGGTACTAAATAGCAGTCAAATAAAAAAACAATGGAGTATTTAACTGCTCAAAAGTCAGATTTTTTTTATTCTAGCTGGTGGAGACCAAAAATAGAGTTAAAAAAAGAATGATTATTGCACTTATTTTTGTTAGATGTTGGGAAATACCAGTCGAAATGAATGTTGCTGCTGTCCTGTATCTGCTGAATTTTTAAATACTCAGGTCTTAGGTCTTGTGTCCATTAGCAACATTTTTTTGAGTTGGCAGCACTCACGGCCTTGCTTATAGAGCACTACTCCCCAGCACTAACTGTTGCTAGGTTACGAAAGTCTCATGGCACTTCCACATCCCTTGGTAGTGACCGTTATGCCTGTTTTAAATTGCTTGGTGTGTTTAATATTTGCTTTTATTCAAGGATGTTTTACAAATACAATGTAAAAACAACGAAAAACGGTTGTGCCCTGGTGTTGGCAGCAGTTGTAGATCTGAAAAGTGGACCCCTGAATAATTGAGTCAGGTTAGTTTGTACTCCACCATTATTTTTGACAAGGATGATATCCAAAGTCCTGACTCTTCTTGAATTGAATTGGCCAGCTAGGGGGGGTATTGACAAATGCAGGAGTTGTCTGAGCACTGATAACACTGAACAGCATTCAGCATTGCCTTGTAAAGGAAACAGGGGCTACCAGTGCTAAAAATGCCATTAGTGGACACCAGCCCTTATTTTTTGGGTGTCAAATACCAGGGCTGTGTCACAGCTCTCAATATCTTATATTGTCCCTAAAGGTACTCTAGTGACAGCATAACATGCACCAGCTTTACCAGGTTTAAACTTAATGTAATATTGAGCTATTCACCACAATATTAGATGTTGATACAGGCTATCCTGAATGATGTTTCAGGAAGACTTGGAGTGCTGATGTAACTCAGTTGGTAGAGCAGGTGCCCCATATATGGAGCTTTTAGTCCTCAACACATCTCCCCCACGTTTGCTGTCTCTCTCCAGCTGTCCTGTGAAATAAAGCCAAAAAGGCCAAAAAATGCTTTGAAAAATTATAATAAAAAGATAGATAATGTCCATTTTTTGTTTGTTTGTGGTCAAACTGGCCAGATAGTTGCGCAGGACTAGGGTTCGTCCTATTTGAAACCCTTTGACTAAGACTTAGTTACTGTTTTCCATCATGTTTCATCCACTGCTCTCAGGTGACCAAACAATTCAGTTATTGTAGATTTAAATATCTCTTTCAACCATCACTGACTAAAACAAGATGTGTAAACCTCATTATATCCGAGTCCACATGGCATTAAGAGGGAGGATATGCAATAAATTGACAAAGGCACAGTTCAGATTTCAAATTCTTGCCTCTGGTGCTCACAATGCAGTCCAGCTCCTGCCTCGCAGTAGCTGCCAGGCAGGCGCAGAGCCCCTTTTCAAAGCCTAACCTTGAAAGACAATACTCCCCCAAGGCTGGCATGAGGGAGAAAATGAGGCTGACAATCAGGCTTAACCTGGAGAAAATGTCAATATCTGTCGGTCAGTGGATGAAATAAATCAGTTGATGAAAGGAAATTTTTGTTGAAACTGAATTCAGAGATATTAAGAGAAAATCCAGTGTTGCAAAATGTATCATCTTAATAAGCGAGGCATTTCTGCATTAAGGTTTCACAATGGGTAAATGTCTCTATTCTAACAATAATTGATAGTAGCTGATTTGTTCTTTTAAAGTCCGCCCTGGGATCCCCAGGTGATGAAATCTAGAAATGGAAAAGAGAAATTACTTCTTTTTTGTTTTTTAACTCTCCGGCCGTGAAAAGAAGAATATTAATGGAAAATCAAATGACTGTAGGTTACATGTTTGCAGCTCTACATTATTTTTTGAGGATTATGAAACGGTGGTAAAATAAGAAGTAAAGCTGAGTAAAATCTTTGAATGTTTGTTGTCACCTTCCGGAAAGTGAAAAAAAAACAAAGAACCTTGCAAAGTGTAAAACCCAGGTTCATTCACTCTGTATTTGTATTCACAGTGTGTGTAAAGCCAAGAATAATGAGCTCACACTCATGAGGTGCATTTTCATTTCTCTCTGCCTGGTGGGTCGGCCAGCAGAGGAAATTCCACTGCTTCAAGAGGCTTGATTACGATAATAACAACAGCACAGAAAACAAAGGATCGAGTCAGTTTGCGTGGGGAGTGTGCAGATCGAGAGCCTAACTCTGATTAACACAAGGGTGTTTTAGCAGCATGTAATATCAGAGGGAATGTTAATAACAGCACGAAGAGTCACGCAGTGCCACAACTTGAAAACAACGAAAATAGTGCTCTAATTACACTGCAGAGTGTTTGGTGTTCATACAACTTTGTTTAGCTGTGGCATACTTCACATTAATGTTGGCATTGAACTGATTTCATGTGGCCTTCTTGCTGGTGGGGAGGGTAAGAGATTAACACTTATACAACTCTTCATATTCATTTTCCTCCTTAAACACATTAGATGAGTCATCAAACCCTCATCAAGAAACAGAAAGGAAGGAAGGTTACAAAGTTACACTCCCAGGCATTCAGAGCCAAGATTGTGTGAAAGAAAAATGACCTGTTTTTGTTCACTTTGGTTTTCAGTTTTTAGTTTACACAAGTTTTCAATGTTTGTTTTAAAATGGGCCTTAACCAAAGGAAGCTGCGTTCAAGGCAGACTGATTTGTAAGAGTGTGTCCTAGCTCTCAGGTCCAGCAGGAGGTAGATCATTAATTGGAAATGCTGCTGTGCCTGTGTGTGATGAAGTCATATAGAATATTTCCATCATGTTATGTCACCTGTCCTAGCCTGCTTTTTCTTTACAGGATGCATCTTAGAGTGAGCCACGCATCCTTTATACCTGAACCTACTCCCATCAACCTCTCTCTCTAGCAGCAGGCGTACCTGTCAGCCGTGAGAGGGTCCTCATGTTTGCTGAGGTCAAAGTCATCTGTCAAACTTGCGAGATGGCTGGCTGGCTCTGCAAAGGTAATTGGAAGCGTTGCTGCCTTCTCGGAGGAAGCTTGACAAAAAAAATCTTGCCATGTGTCAGGGAAGTTCGTTCCAGGGGTGAGGGTGCTTGCTCTTCTGATGGTGGACTAAACTGAAAAACAAACGCACACAGAAATACACGCACACAGAAATACACGCACACACACACACACACACACACACACACACACACACACACACACACACACACACACACACACACACACACACACACACACACACACAATAGCACAAAAGAGACACACAATTGTTATCAAGTACAGCAACAATCGCTGTTGACAACATCTTTCAGATTATATAACTAATACAGTGAGCTTTAATCTTCCAACCCAGAGACCAGAGAAGTGAATAGTTGCCAGGTATATTTATTTAAGTGTACAACCATTCAATGGAAGACTGAACCATGTGTGTGATTTTTTCTTTCTTTTCTGTTGCTGTGAGCATGTGTATGATCAAAGAGCTGGTGTTAAATGTGACATATTAGTATCTTAGAAATCTCCTGAGATTTTTTAGCTCCAGACCAGGGATAACTTCCAATCACATTTCAAGGCCAATTCTATGGTTGCCAGGATACAGACTGTCATATAAGGAGGATTTCCAGTCACGCTTTATGAATAGACCACTGAGCCCAGAAGTGAAAATCCAGGAGCTAGTTTGCCATCTTCCTTTTAATTCCCCTGTCTAAACTCTGGAAAGGATGTTATGTGTCCTGTTCCCTTTGTCGGTTTATTTACCTGGTAGCTGGCACAGAATATCAGAAACTAGAACAGATATTTACTTAATCTGGTGAGAATGAGAATGGATTGTTTACCCATTGTGTTTATGTTGATGATTCTACAGATTTTCTTCAGCAGCCAGAAAAGAGCTAAAAGAGTGAATATTGGACTGCAGTTTATCAAGGGGACAGATACTACTTCCACATGTAGACCATGGGAACTGGAATTGAACTTCCAGGCTTCCACTCAGTGAACAACCCATTCAGGACCTTTTCTGCTCTGTTGTAAATTTTAATGGAAAAAGACCCTGCAGCACATTTCTCATATTTAGAGCTTGGAGACATACTTTAACAGTAGTTTTTGTAGTTCTACAGCTGCTTGGTGAGTTTTTACTTCTAAAATAACCTTACCTGTGAGTTTTTCAGCTTAACCTTTAGCGTCTGTAGTCCTGAATCTTTTAATCCTCACTGTGGCATTTGCTCAGAGGTAAAAAAAAAAAAAAAAAGGCCTCAACGTGGGCAGGGTGTCTCACATTTCTCTTTTCCTTTAAATATCTGCTGAAAGAAATGCAAATGGACTTTATAAAGTGGTACTGACTGACCTTCAAAGACTTTGGATCCTAAATTGTGCAAAACCTTGAAGTCATTACTCTATTAATTAAAGGCTGACCTTGTCTTTGAGTTGTAGAGGGGGTGGGAGTGGGGGTACAGGCTGGAAAGATGAAATGAAGGTCTTGTCAATGTCCACCAAAATAAATGACTCATCTGCAGCATGACTTATAAAACCAGATACTGAGTCAGCTAAATCTAACACAGATAGCAGTGTCTGAGGCTCAATGTAATTTAATGTAAGTAAAATTAATATTTAGATGTGAAGAGAAAAAATTGTACCCGATTACTCTTAACACGGATGATATGGACATTTTGCTGAAGAATTCTAGTAGCCCTTCGCAGAGATCAACACAATATTGACTAATTCCCTGGTCATTTAATTGAAAATTTAAAATATATCAAACCAACAAGTCCAAAGTTGAGAAACCACACAGGGAACTATTAACACTTAACACTGAGCACAATTTATGTAACATGGCTAAAAATGATCACAGCATGTGCAAATACAAGTTGTCAAATTGGTTAGCTGTGTATGGATAACATTAGCAGAGCTAGCACCACCAGCCTTTGGTTTGGCTTGCAGGTTAACATCTATATGCGTGTGCTCGTTACCCATTGCTCTGGCCAATTGGTTATGTGCCAGTTTAACCAGATTCAGCCTTCGTACAACTATGTCCACATCACAACACAGCCAAACTGTACCATGCTACGAGATACCATCCGTCATCTGTGCTTGTTTGCATCTGGGTAGTACAGCATTATCACACTGTGGCAGCAGCCATTAACTGGAGCTACAGCTTCAGCTAGTGGTGGGTAGCTGCACTATAGCTTATGACTGTCATTTTGTGCCTACAGTGACAAAATGTTAATTTGTTTAACTGGCTAGTAATCTGATGCTGAGTTGTGGCTTTTTAAAATCATTTAGGTGACTAAATGTGTACATCCCAAGTGCAAATAGTGCGTTTACAAGCTTGCTTTCACTAAGTTGGTGTCACATATGATGCACACAATAGTGAATAAGTGCTGCTCATGAGCATTTACAACGTGGCACAAATAACACAAAATTCCCAATACATGAAAATTAACTCAAAATATAAACAGTATTTAGCCTTTACAGCTAAGTGTGTACAATTAGTTTGACTGACAGTTAAGCTATATAATGTATCATGCTTATCCGATTATCTTTCAAAGGGCAAACATCACAGATATGAGGCTGACCAGAACCCTTGACAGGGCTCCTTGACAGATGCACAATATCCCAGGAATCTTTGATTGAAGGTCTGTCCCAACCCTTTTGATTTTGCTCAGTGGGTATGTTCTGGACTGCAAGATGAGAATGAGGCTCGGAGGCCCTAAGCAGCTGCGTGAGATGATGCAGAGAGCTGCGACCTTCATACACATGCAGGCATTGGTGGGCTTGTGGGATGTGGATGCTCGCAGGTGGGCCGCCTGGCTGGACAAGACTTCAATAGACACCTGCAGCTCTCTTCATGCTATCTCATTCCCTCTCTTTTGGTTCAATGGAGAGGGATTACAGGGGGGAGAGAGAGAGAGAAAATGGCAGGGATGGGAAGATGAGGAAAAAGGAAGTCATAGATAACAGACACAGGGGATGAAGGGAGAAGTCAGAGGGATGAACAAAAAAAGCCCAAAAGATGAGAAGGGTTAGATAGTCTAAACATAGACATCACATAGTGTCACATATTCAAGACAATCTATTTTAGAGCATTTTTATACAGGATGAAGCATTAACAACCAGCAACTGCAAGCTGCTCTGTTAACATTGGCGGCTGTGGCTCAGTGGGTAGAGTCGGTCGTCTATCAATCGGAAGGTTGGCGGTTCGATCCAAGCTCCGGCAGTCACATGCCGAAGTGTCCTTGAGCAAGACACGGAACCCCGAATTGCTCCCTCTGTTGTTCAGAGGTGTGTGAATGTGTACGAATGAGATTAGCTAACACTGATGGTCCCTTACTGTAGCAGCCTCTACCATCAGTGAGTGAATGGGTATGAATGGGTGAATGTGACAAGTAGTGTAAAAGCGCCTTGAGTAGTCAGAAAGACTAGAAAAGCGCTATATAAGTACAAGTCCATTTACCATTTACCATCTTGAAACACAATACAATCAGTTGGTATTTAGCATTGTTAAACTTTTAACACATGCGAACATGTATGTTCAGTTTATTAATATACTAACACACAAATTTGTTTTAAGCATAAACAAAATGTCTGGCTGAGGCTTTTGGAAGTGCTTTTGTTTTGCTATTATATGTTCATAAACCACTGTATTGGGCAATCTAGGACCACAACTAGATTTGACTGTTTTTTTAAGGTCACAATTTGTATTAAAATTTCCAGCTAAGCTTTTATTTTGGTCAAATATTCAAAACTTAAAGTTCTGTTGATTTGTGATTAGCCATAGAACTAGTGGGGAGACACCAGTAGGCCTACCGAGGTAAGTGTCTCTATTGCAATTTAAAGCTGTGCCATTGGTTTGATTTAATTGGAGAAGACTATGGAATATTGAGCCAAAAACTTCCTGAAAAACAACTATTAGGAGACAAGATAAAACATGGTAACCTCTGTTAAAAGGGGAAATAAAGTTGCATGCTGCAGCCTCATTAATGGACCTTGGCAGCACTGGCCCACCCATGGAGTACATTTATACAACTATGATTCAAATTAGCATGCAAAAAATAATGCAGGCCTAAATCTGAAATAATTTGTTTAACCTCTTGAGTGTGTTTGATTTATCCACTCTTTAAAATCAACATAAGTTGGAGGAAACCTGAGGAACTTTAATGGTTGATGTGATGAAGGAAGAGAAGTCAAAGTAAATCACCCAGGAGACTGTTCAACACCTTGAGCACTTGTGGCCCTGCCATGGTGACCACAGGGAGAGGTATGTTTAACTTTAAAACAAGCTTTCTCCTCACCTTCAAGGCTGTTAGTCATTATGTTCCCGATGCAGTGCTTACACAGTGGAGGAAGTTCGGTGTGCAAGGCACTGCTTGTCTTTGTCAAAAGAAGCATGAAGCGTAAACAAGCGTTGCACAATGACTGGATGATTTTGCGCTTTATTCGACTGACTCATTATGAATTTTCACACTTGTTTTTCGTTATCAGTTCCCCTTTTTGTATTTACCCTTCTGTTTGAAAGTCAGCCTTTAAAACTGACTTAAACTTAACCTCCACAACAAACACAAACCATGTCAAAATCCAAGTTTCTGCCTTTAATTCCCTTTAAAATCCACTGCACTCTGCAGTTCAGATCTACAAAGAAGAGGAGCACTTGGATAATAGCTTTGTAAGCTTTCTGACGTACTGTGATTCTCTCCTGCACAAACGTAATTATGGCCTGACAGTGGGGAGAAGCCCTCACAAAGGCCCGATAATCAGAGGCTGGTGATCAGAGCATGCTGCTCATGACCAGGAGAGGCAGTGACGCTGAAAAGTAATTAAAGTCACCCACAGAGTGGAGCCATGCAAACTGCACTCCCAGCTTGCTGCAACACCCCTTCTTGACTTCTAGCTGTTCTTTTATTCCACCTCTCCTTTTCTCCACTCCATCTTATTTCATTTGCTCACGTGTCCTGCTGATGCATTGCTTTGTTCCTTTCTTCCAACCTTTTAGCTGCCTTCCACAAAACTCCTGTCTTACTTCTCTCACCATCTGTCCATCATTCCTCCAGCCTCAAACGACTGTTTTTCCTTTTCTCCATCCATCACCTGCTGACTCATGAGCAGCAGCTACCTGTTATGAGCCAAGGCAGTGAATAGATGGACCACAGTATCGCACAACCCTCCACATGTTTGTTCCAAAACTGAAGTTAAATCCATTTCACCTGAAGCTTTTATTTTAGAGTGTGAGTCATTGTGCTGTTGTTTTACTGGCCATATTGCTCAAATGCAAAGGTCCAGGTTCATCTCTTGCACCTTTAGACGTGCCTTTGAGAAAAAATATATGTATTCAGATCTACTCTGATGTGTTTGTGTATTTCTTGAAGTAAATGCTGCAGAATGTCAGCTAATCTGCAGTTCAGTCTTATGCTATGCAAAGATGTGAAGATTACTTATTTCATGGCTAACCCCTTGGCTCAGCCTGCAGGAGCTCAGAGTTAATGAAGAGAAAGGGAAGCTGCCATTGTGCAACTATGTGGACTGGTCCAACCCCCTTTTCAACTTTTTTATGTTTGTAGTAGTTAAATGTGAAGCCTGTTTTAGTTCAAGCAATACATCTAATGGTCTTATATTTTAAATGTAATATTTTCCCTTAAATTGTTGTGAAGTCAAAGTGCAAAGTCAAATTAATTCATACATTTAAATACAAAGACACTGCATCTTCCATCTCTGGATTCAGTTTAAATGCTCATGGGGAGTCACAAGGTAATGTTATGCACCTTCACAGCTGAACTGAGCTTCTCTGCAGTGTACAATAGGAGTAAAGTCCTCCACATCTTAGAAGTGAGCAACCACTTGGCTAATGTGCATTGTTTTTTTAAAGAGTATAAGAACCATTACTAAGTTCAGTGGCATGAAAGACCACAGAGGCTGCAGCAACATCCACTGTTGTATACTCATTCAAACAAGGCCCTGTGTGGCAGAGAAAATCCCCTTACACTGCGCCCTTTGTTTGATTTTCAGCTAATCTCTTTGGCCGATGCACTATTTTCCTCTGCCATGAGTGGAAAGTGCTAACTTATCATTTTAGAAGGGGTTAAGAATTAAGCAGCTTACACAGTACATGCATTTACAGTCACGTTTAACAATACAACTGTCAGCTTTTTATAACTGGTTTATTTTTTACACAGTTCAGAATTTCATTTTCCCTCCCATGATTCCTGCCTGGGCCAAGTTCCAATTCATACGATGTATAATGAAAAACACAAAGTCGACTCATTTCTATTCTCTTCACAGATGTGGGTCTGTTGCAGAGAGATTGGGAGTGATTGTGTTCAAGCACTCAGGTCTGTAGGGGGGAAACTCAAAATTCAGGAATAAGGTAGGATGACACTGTGTCTTTTGAAAAAGACAGCCCCAAGAGCACTAGAACACAAGCTACTATGTGTTCCCTGGAGTGTGAGTGACATGCAAGAGAAGATATCTGAAGAGAAAACACTCAGCAGGATGAAAGAGAGTAGTGCTTCATTTTATTTTTCCCAGAAGACAAAAATACTGAAGGTACTTGAGGATGTGGAAAGCATGAGGGCATTTCAGTTTGCCTGGTTGTTTTCTTTACCAAACAACAGTTGTCATGACCAAGTAATCTGATTGGACAAGAGGCATTCCATGAGTGCAGATAAAGTACAACAGTCCTGGGGCATTTAACACTGCCTAAGGAGTTTCTAATTCTGTTAACATCACAGCAACGCACTATTGAACAAGCTGTGATCTTTGAATCATGCTTAAGGGCAAAGCAACTAACTCTCATTTCACTGGTTGGAGGGTTAATGTATGAAGGAAATTATTTTTGAGTTACTTGGAAACGGTCCCTTTCCAATTTCTAGAAGTTGTGATAGTTGAGTTGGATTCAAATGAAAGACTGAATAAACCCCAAAAAATGAACATGAAAAATGTAAAGCTGCGCTCACACTTGAGCTAGTGCTGTTGTACTGAGTATTTGCACGGCTGTGATATTACTTTCTTTAACCAAAGCGAATATATTCAACAAACTGTTTATGTAGGCAGCACATAAAAGATTTATTCCCATTTGACAAAATGCCAAATTATTGGAAGCATGTTCTAAGCTTTACTGCAAAATAGATGCAGGTATGATTCCCCCCGTTTTGTTATCACTTGTTTTGGAGACGTTCAGCCTGTGCTACTCTGATGATGCTTTCACAGCTTGTCTATGATGCTTACTCATTGCTGGCTGGAACGGGCTCTTGCCTTTCACCAGAAATATCCAGAATTGGCAGAATAAGAACAGCATGTCTGATTAAGATCAGGATTATTCACATGTGTCTGTCAGTGCAGTCTTATGAATGACACAAAGCTTTCGGAGCACACTCTACTGTGCTCCATTGGCCCCATTAGCAGCTGCTGTGAGTCACTGATGTCCGTGTTAACACACTGCAGCCAGAGCCGGTGGCAGAATAACTAATTTCTAGGAAACTGCAGCAAAACATACAATGTATGAAATTAAATGCAGCCTGTTCCCTGCTCTCCTGCAGCCATTAGAGATAAATGGATGTAATGATGAGCTGATGTGCGATGAACGACACATGCTGTTTGTTTGGCACTTAGAATACTTCTTTTGTTTGGTCTCAGGAGATGGATTTATTTTAATCAAACTGGTGCCATAACCAATTCACTCGGACACCAGAGTGAGAGAGAAAGTGACATGGAATGAAGGAAACCTGTGTGAATGAAACTTTCCAATATCTTTTTCATATTGGATTGAGGGAGTCGACTTCTGGTGGGTAAAGAGTGACAGCTGAAAGCCTCTTGTTGAGGATTTGATTAGAATAGCTGACAATTTATATTCATCACATTCAGTGATTGTAATAACAGAGCACGTGTAACTGTTGCAAAGACTTTAGAAGTTGAAGTCAAACACTAAAGACTTGCTTGGAGTACCTTAAATATTCCAATAAAGGTGAAATGTCATAACATTGTGTGCAAACTTATCTGAAAGTTAAGTCCTCTTTAAGCTGAAGTTAAGACACTAATATTGTAAAATTGTATAAGTAAATGTTCCTATAGTAATAATATTTGGCTTACACTGCAGGTTCCCACTGTAAACACATCCTGGAACACCTCCAATGTTTCCCATGTGGAACACTTTAAAGAGCTGTGTTTGTTTTCTCTCTGCTTGGCGAAACTGGCAACATCTCCAGCAGTCCGAGTTCAGGCCAGGAGAAGCTGTGTGGTCTCACAGACAGATGGGCACTTTTGCTAGCAAATAAATGCAATAAAACTGCTCTGTTGCTCTTTAAGACCAAATGAAACCCAATTGTTTCGTGCTGTACAACTCTATTAAGAATATGGTTGGAAATTAATGAGCATAGGACCGGCTGTTGTTTGGGAAACAATGACAGCCAAATGGTGTATGATGGTAAAAACCTCAGTGATCAGGTGTGCTTTAGTTATGTAGATTTGATCAATTCCCACTATCATGTTAATCTAGGAAAAAGACTAAAAATATCCCCTTTGATATGAGTGTTTGTCTATGGCCCTGTTAGTGATCCTGTCCAATCATATCAGAAGCAGATCACCTCTAAAACATCTGTTCCCTGTGCTAAAAAGGATATTCTAATTCCAAATGTGAAGAACAACCTGGACAGCTGCATTGATACACCGCCCTCTAGTGGACATTTGCTGTCATGTCCTGTTTACAGGCCATCCCAGTGTTAATCGATGATACACATCATAAAGTCAATTTGAGCCATGATTCATGTGAAGCCTTTTCTTTGTGATTAGAAGACAGATCTTAAATAAATGTAACAAGTGAAGATATTCACTTTACGAGACATTGGTAATTTAAATATTGAAACACATCCTATTTTAAGAGGAACAAGCTTCTATGGCCTTGTTTAATTATGCCAGATTGTTTTCTTGTATACAAGAGAGTAAGCAGTGCATCATAGCCCAGGACATATTTGTGTATACACTGCCTGACAATTATGGGCAAACATTTCCCAGACCCCTTTTGAATTTGGCCTGAGTGATTGGATCCCAGTGCGTTCTCACACCTGCACTTAATACTGTGATGTTAACGTTGTACTTAATGTTAAGTAAATATTGTCTCTTGTACTTTAAGAAGGATAAGGGTCTCAGGAAAAGATGAAAACTAACAAAAAGCTTGTTCAGATGGTGGAAGGATTCAACTGTTGTTTTAAAGATCCGAAGTTTGATTTATCCTAACTATCAAACTGATTAAAAGTGATTTAGCAAACATATCAATAAGAGGGCTGACAGAGACAATTCACAGATACAACTTGACAGATTTTGAGGTTTTATTGGAAATCAATGGGTCAGAGAAATGATGTCAAACAAACCTTGTAGATCAGACCAAACGTGACCATGTCCCATCCATCCATCCATTATCTTGACCGCTTATCCCGTTAGGGGTCACAGGGGGCTGGAGCCTATCCCAGCTGACTACGGGCGGAAGGCAGGGTACACCCTGGACAGGTCGCCAACCTATCACAGGGCTGGGACCATGTCATCAGTACATTTTAATCCAAACAATGTCTTTGTGTTTCACTTTATTTTCCTGAATAAAAAACATCTCAAAGATAATACAAAGCCCTGAGGAGCCACTTTGCTTTATAATGACCTCATCAAGCCAAACGCTCACCATTACCCTCCTGTGCTTGAGAGCTTTTTGACCCTGACGACACTCAAGATTCAAATTTACCTCCAGAGGAGGCTCGTACTGTCAGAGAAACATGATTATAGTGTTCTATGCAACTGATGACTGTTTGCATTGGTTATTACTCAGATTTATTTTTTCATATGAAGGCACTCTTGTGGAGTTCTTGTTCACATTCATGCCCATGAGCAATCCAGGCTGACAAAAACACAATCTTTTTATGATTTCACATTATTATTCCACCCATTCAAACGTGGTGGTGATGTTCAAAGATGTATAACAACATGCTAATAGATAATCTGCTGATACAGGCAGTGAATAATGAGAGTTTACTGAGTAGGTGACATCACTGCATACCCCTCACACCCAGACACAAACTGTTTAACCTCCAGGTGATACAGGTCACTGCCAGAACCCTTTTACACAATCTCTACTGTGCCTGTAAACAATTATTTATTTTCACACATTTAGCTATTCTGACATATATGCACGCTGTTGTTTTAATGTTAGTACTGTAAAAATACCTACCTCACATACAACTAAATTATCCATCTGTTATATAATACACATAACTTAATTCATTGTGATGACTCCAGCACCCAATTTATCTGGAGTCAAATGTGCACACATACCTGGCCAATAAAGTTGATTTTAATACTGGTTCCAATTCTTCTAATGTAAACAAAGTGGGTTGTTTATATCAGACTATCACATTTAACATGTGAAAGACTGATTTAGATTAAGAGTGTATTTGCTAAAGAAATCCAAATCTATAAATGACTACAAATAGTTCCAAAAGGTACATTTAACCAGTTAGATGGTTAATTCCACTTTTGAAAATAGCAAAAAAATAAAGTCTATTGCAATTTAAAAGTTAGATTTCATTTAATTTATTAGGCACATACAATATTTAGGTTACTGTGGTAAAAAAAAAAAGGCATTTAATTTAAATAAGTAGAGTCAGGTGTGCGGCTTGAAATATTTTTTATTGGTCAATGAACAATCGAAACAGTTACTTTTTAATTTTCTTCTTTTATTTTTGTATCAGTGGAAAAATTGTTTCAGCTTAAAAATTTTAAATATCGTGACTTAAGCGTGGAAATAAGTTTTTCTGGAATGCCATACTTTATCAATGGCTTTGTCACTAATTCATACAAATCTTATAACCATTAAAAGCCTTTACTTACATTTACATCAGTAATAGCCTTGAATAAGAATTAAAATAGTAGGATGCTCTTTTGAAAACTCCCTTTGGTTTAATTTTTCCATCCCCAACTGCTTTATCATATACCATTTAACAAGTACAGTACATTCTGACCAAAATGTATTTATTTCTGAATATCTACCAAGACACTGAGTAAATCAATACATGGTTTGGTAAAGTCTATGAAATGATGTATGTTACTGGTATAAAAGATTGTAAGAACCCTCAGGGGGTCCAACTATACAGGAATTGAAGTATTCCAGCGCAGCATTATTTCTGCAGTTTTTTGAATCTCCACAAGATCGCAGCAGAGATCATAACATACCTACCTTCAAATGAATTTCAGATATATCTTTGTGATCAGAGGTGACGGTTGAAAATACCAGCCTTCTTACAATCATCCAGACTCATCAGTGAACTATGATCAACACAATACCTCACATATCTCTACAGATTTTTGTTATGAAATAAATTAGGTCAAAGATTTGTTTCAACAGAAGAAGTTTTTTCCATTGCATCAGTGGAGCTGTATCCTGAGCCAAAGAGTTCCAGGAAGAAGCACAGTAACTAAAATTGCTTCGGACTGCAGCAGGTGCTTTACTGTCAACTCTCAGATCTGCTTCTTTCCTTCCTTGTGAGGGAAAACAGATCAGGTGAGACCTACGTCACACCTTTTTCCTGTAGAGTTCATGTTGATAGTCAAAAACAGCTCACATGAATTTAAAGTGAGGAGTTAAACAATGATAATATATATTATGAATTATGTGACTGTAGCTTTAATGCATTTTAATTAGCTTTAAAATAGTTTCATAAACATCCCATGAATACCATCGAATACACCCAACCCTAGTGCTTTCTATTCTATCAAACAAGGTCATTGAAGCCTGAGTTAACATCTGATGAGGCTCTGATTTGTGTGACATCCATTCAAGAGGTAGAACACGTCATGAGGAGGTTAGCAAAGCCTGTTTTTTAAATGTCTATGTGGTTGGGGAGCTTTAATAATCCCAGATCACAGGAGAGGTTAAAGTTTACATTTGTGGCCAAGTGAAGAGATGAGATCACCCAGATAAACATTGTACTTAGTACGTTTCCTAACACCTGACCTCATTATACTCCTCACCACAGCACCTCAACCATAACTTTCAGCTAATGCAACCCACGAGGCATGAATTAGGATGTGAAAATATGCTTATCTTTCTTGCTGATAGTAAATGTGATCCTGTCTGCAGTCTAAATATGAAGCGACTGCTACCAGTGCGAGAGCTTAGGTAAGCACAAAAAAATGTGAAACAGGAAAACTGCTAGCAAAGCTCTCCCAGAAAGTAAAACTATTTCTGACTAGCTCCTCTTATAAACCTAACATGTTATAAACAAAATAAACAATGTCATTTTAATCTATGCCAACACAAATTACAAATAAGCCCCCTAATGTTAGGCTGCTATTTAGTGTTTGTGTTGTTTCCTTTTTTTGTTGCAAGGTGCCTTTAAAAGGCCATGTTTCTCATACTGAAAGACATCCTTCAAAAAGGCACAAAAGTCAGAGACAAATCTTTATTTTAACCCTGAAAATCATACCCTATTTGATAAAATATGTCACTCTCCAAACAATATTTGACTATCACACAATGCAACTATTGCTGCTCCTGTGAGGAGTTTTTATCTGGTTATAAAACAAACTGACATTAATACTAATGACTCTTTGTGAGCCTAAATAGCAATTGAGACCATTAGCATACAGATTGATAATTGCACACATGGAGATGCCTGATTAACAGCACTTCTGGTGCCTTTGTTTATTTTTTTCCATGGCAAAGATTCTCAAGTGATATATTTGACTGTTAAAAGAAAGCAGGAGATCAGAAAACCCTACAGAGGACAAAATCAGCAAAGAGTTAAGAGGTATCACTTTGGGACATCAAAATCCAAACAAACAGAAAATTCCTCACAGTAGCTCTTATGTAGCTTTAACTCCAAGCAGCATGGCGCTTACATTGTTTAGCCAACTAGCAACAGCACCATTTGTTGGTGCGTTTTTGGCTTTTGTTCTTCCCCCTTTTCGAAGAAGTCTAAGGAAATGTCTTCAGTTTTACCATTTAATGCCAACACGCAGCTTTACTAAGACGCAGAGATCAGTGGTCCAGACTTTTTCAGGCCAGAAAGACTGATTTTAGTACCAAAACTGTGGAGTAAAAATATTTTTTATGAATAGTACTTAAACAGTGCCGCTCAAAACTTTTGCTGTATACCCACTCTCTCTTTTGTTAAATTGTAGTTGTTATCTATTTCATTATCATTTAATCTCTCTTAATGTACTAAATATACAATTTTCCGACAAACCTTCACATAACCACTCCCCTCCAAACAAACGTACATATACAGCATTACACACACACCTACACATTTCTGCAGATATGAATCACTTAACCTACTATTAGCCTACTTTTCGGGGCCCTGTTGTCATCCCCGGAGAATCCCAGCTCTGAGGTGTTGGGCAATACTTGATTTGGCAGCTTCCCAGCAGCTGAGACACTCCAGCTACCCTGTTGATACTTAATCTAACTCTTGCACTCACACACACACACACACACACACACACACAAAGGTAGAAACGCAGGCAGGTATGCACATGAACACGCACGCAACGCTTACGCAAGCCTCGGCCAGCTCTGCCTGAGGTAGTCATAACACACAGATGGTGGAGACATGCTAAGCTCTTATAGGTCAAACAATGATTCATCAGCACAAAGTGGATTAAATAAAGAAGAATATATACGTATTAGAGTTTAAAAAGAGCTGGTGTTTAGTGTTTTAAGAGTTGACCCTGAATTCCTAACGCTAAAGCTGAGTGGAAAGGAATAACAGTGGCTTATTCACTCCCCCTTGTATATTCCAGGAAAGACACTGACCCACTATTGACATTTGAGTGTTTGAAGAGTTAAATGTTACATTACACAAAGGTCAGAGAAGAGTAAACGGTTGGAGGCTGCAGCAGAAAGAGAGATTTCTTTCCTCCTGCAAGGATGAAATTGAAAGCATGGAGGAAAATGAGAAAAGGGATTGTTGCCTCTACAGCGATGAAGAGCTATACCGACAAAATTCTTGTAGGAAAACCTTCAAGGCATGTAGTGGAGCCGTGTAGTGTGCAGGTGTTTTCATGTGTGTGTGAGAAGGACAAGCAGTACAGAGGAGATATACTCATGTGAGTATGAAAAAATGTGATCTTTATTTAACATCTCCACACATATTTCAAATATACATATACATCTTTTGTACAATGAATACATCTCTTGTGTGTAACCTGTTGGGACCTTGAACAGCCTCTAGGTTGTGTCACAAATACATAATTCACAGTGCAATATGAAGTTTGTGCACCCGTGTCAGTTTACTCTACATGTCACATGAACGTGTGACTGACTTTACATGTATGAACCAGAAATGAAACCATTAAATTACTTTTATACAAGGAACAATCCAGATTGTCACAAATCTGGTCCCATCTGGTTTTTAAGCAGATGAGAGAAATAATTAAAGAACGGCAACAGACGTTTTATTAACCTTCTTAACAACCAAAAAATTCATACAAAGAGCTTCTCAGATATGCCAGATTTAGTACTGTTGTCAAAATAAATGTGCCAGAATGAAATAGCTGGTTTCAAACTGTAAGGCTGAATGCTGCTTCATGCACATGTCACTTTCCAAGATGAAACATCTTTTATAACTTGGTACATCTTGTCACTAACTACGATGACTAGTCTCCATGGATCAACAGCTTTCAGTGGCAAAAAATATGTGAAAAAAAATTAAAATAAGAAGGGAAATAAAAAGTACCATTAAAAAGAGGAAACAGTCAGAACAGATTCTTCCAGCCAAGGTCAGGACCATTCTCCACAGACACGCTCGAGCATTGAGTCATCATCAGACAACCAACATCAAATATCGCCTGACTGCGACTGATTCAGAGCCGCTCAGTTTATGAAACACAGTGATACGGGCACCACACTTAGCACAGCTCGGCTTTGTTAAAGCAACACAGCTTGACATAATGTTCCGACGGGAAAAAACAAGTTCAACTGAGAGAGTCTTCATTTTCCTGTGATGTTTTGCTTTCCTATTGGATAATTTCTTGACTGGAATTTCTTCAGAAATGTATACAAATGTTGGGTTATGAGTTATTTCTTATTGCATCACTGGAAAGTACTCTTTGACTTCTTTGATTTTTGGATTTTTCTGATTGCACAATAGCCAAACAGGATGATTACTTTCATATTTGCAAGTTAGAAAGAAACTTCTTGTTCAGATGCAACCATCAAATGATATTCAGCTTGTAGAGTGTTTCAAAAATACAAACTTTTTTAGATTTAACTGCTGATATTAAGAAAATGGAAATTTTATTTTCTCTTTTAGCCTTAACAAAGACTCATGTTAGCTCATTGTCACTGCTTATTGTTGAGTGTGTGTGACAAACTCTCTCTTTTCTGTGTGAGTCTCACACCAGTAACACCCTGCCTCTCGCATGGTGTGTGATTTGTAAATGCTGAGTAGTTGCCAGATTGGCAGTGAAACATCTTGGTAGCGTCCCCGCTGAGTGTGACACATCAGTCCTCTGCTAACCATCTTTCTCACTTGATGACACCGCCTGCTGCCAGACTTTCAGCTTGTGCTCGGCCTTCCTCGAGCCTGTGTGTCGGTGAGTCAGCTGGTGAAGCCTGCAGCCTGGTCAGAGAGTGAGAGGAACAACATCCCCATCTCCTCCTCGCCTGCTCAGGAGTCTTGTAATGCTTTCTGAAAAGTCCAGGCTGAGAGCTAGCATATTGACAACTGTATGCCATGAGTAAACTACCTGTGATGTCCTCAGAGCAGGTTGCAGAGATTAATCTGTTAACATAACCTGGCAAAGTCTTTGTTATTCTTTTTAGCACCAAATAATTTCAAAAACGCACATATAGAAACACAATGAAAGATCATTGTGAACAATGCCCTTAGCGAGTAACACATATACAACAACAAAATACAGTACAGTAGGATTTATAGAAAGCTTGAGGGTGTATGTACACTCGACAGTACACAAATGGATTTCTAAAAAGTGCCAATGTATAAAAAACAACAATGAATCCCTCATAGCATTTCCTGTTTTGGTCCCTCAGCCAGACTCAGCTGATTCAAGTCCGTCAGCAGAACAGATCATCGTCCTCTTCCACGTCAAAGGACGGCACCATCTGTTCTGCCGAGCTCACTTCCTGTTCGCCCAGCGCCACTTCCTGCGACGATGGCGGCTGGTGGAACCACGGGTGAGCAAGCAGCTCGGCGACCCTGAGTCTCTCCCAGGGTTCTTTCCTCAGTAGGCTCTGGAGCAGACACTTGGCCTTGGGCGACAGGCCCTCTGGCAAGCAGCACTGGCCTCTGCGGATTTTGGAAAACAGCGTAGCAGGGTCGGGGTCATGGAACGGGTAGCGGCCCACCAGCATGGTGTACAGCATGACTCCCAGGCTCCACATGTCGGCCATCTTGCCGGAGTAAGGCGCAGAGCTGCTGAGAATCTCCGGGCTGACGTAAGCTGGGCAACCATGGGTGTCTGACATAGAGTCATTGTTTGGGTCTTCCAGGACGCGGCAGTCTTCCAGGCTTTCTAGTCGCACGTGTGTCCTGTGAAGAAAAAGTCAAAACAGGGTCAGACACTTCTCAGCACCTTTAAGACCACTTTATATTTCTCTTTCAAAAAACAAGACTGCTTTTGTGTAAAATTAGTGAGTACAGACATAGATGTGATGGCAACGACATTTTTTGTTATCTCACACAAAAAGAAACTTTACAGATTGTGGCAAAACCTCAGAACTTTGTGTTCATCTCATCATGGACATCTGCAATGCACAAGTGCAATATTTCTAGCAGAATGTCATGTTCTTGTTGGAAATGATGTACTCAGTGTTCCCATGTACAAGAATATTACGGCACAAGTACACCACTGTTTTTTGGTTTTTTTTTTGTGTGTGTGTGTGTGTGTGTGTGTGTGTGTACGCACGCACACACACACACACACACACACACACACACACACACACACACACACACATGAGCGTGCACATGAGCATGTGTGCAAGTCTATTTCTGACAGT
Organism: Notolabrus celidotus; assembly: GCF_009762535.1. NCBI lineage: Eukaryota > Metazoa > Chordata > Actinopteri > Labriformes > Labridae > Notolabrus > Notolabrus celidotus. The sequence goes on along the minus strand of NC_048287.1, from coordinate 18,602,186 downwards.
GGCTTTGTTTAACACTGTCAAACATTTCAGGGATCTGTTATATGTAAGACACTGATTGCATCATGGAAAAACAAGCATCCTTCCCTTAGCCTTAAGCTGGCAGATGAACAGAAGCACACACACATACACATACAGATAAATGGAACAAAACACACACACACACAGAGACACACACCAGACACCAGTGAACTTACTGTGACCTATGTGCACAACACTGAAACCCATTCGAGAAGCTGCCTAAGCAAATTTCTAGAGATATCCTGGCACACACATGGTCTCATAAACACACATATTAATATACAACTACACCCCCACTCACTCACACACACACAGAGTATGCTATATTTAGCCACATTAACAGCAGGACATACATTTAGTCCAGCAGCAGAGCAGCTAAGACTGTGAGTGTTTATTTGTAGGAAAAACAAAACTTTTACGACTGTAATGACTGACAGAACACAGATTAAACAGCATATGATGTGAAAATATCACTAAATAATTTAAGAGTTATCTTCAGCAGAAGTCTTTTTTTGTTTTTAATTAAAAAATCATTAGTGCCTCTTAAGATTTGCTCCCTAAACTAACACAGCAGTTGAGGTTTTCTGAAGTCAACACACATGAGAAATGTGTTGTTTTATGTCATATTCAGAGGGTTGACTGAGTGAGACACTTCACTCAGATGGAGTGGTGTGAGAGAGGAGGATGAAAAGAGTGACAGACAGAAAAAAACAAAGATAGAAAGCAACAGATATTTAAACACTGAGATAGTAGAGGAGATAAGTCAGGAGAGAAGAACTCGAGCACTGGAGACAGAAAAGGAAACAGAACAGAGAGAGTTAGTGGGGTGGAGAGAGTGACTCATCCTTCTGTTGAGAGTACATATCTCCTCTCGCTCTCTCTCTCTTTCTCGAGCTGAGGCTATCTGCACCTGGGTCCCACACTCGCGGCGCCAGCCATCCCATAATTACCCTCAAATGGCTGTTGCCACATCAGTGACGCACGGGAAGGCTGGCCCAGCAGTGAAGCTCTGCATGGCATGCTTCATAGTGCTAGTCACCTTCCCTAAACTGGCTTTTCCAACTGCACAGCCTGTGTGTATGTGTGTATGTGTGTGTGTGTGTGTGTGTGTGCGTGCGTGCGTTTGTGCGTGTGTGTGTGTATGTGTGTGTGTGAATGGAGGACAGCATTTGTCAAATTGTTGTGACTTTCTCACTCTCTGGCTCGAGAGCTGCTTTGTCAGGGTCGGGACGTTGCATCACAGCGCGATTGTCGGGGTTTGAAAAGATGTCTGATTGTGAATTTGAAAGAATGTGTGACGGGATAAATGAGGTCACATCAAGTCAAAAAACATTACAAGGAGACTTGTGTTGATGTGTGTCAAAAGTATGCAGGTTTTGGGGATATGAAAAGGCATATTCCATGATGTCACATGGCCAGTGACACTATCACAACAATCTGCGTCTTTGCTTTTACAGTCACATCACAGTAGAAGGTCATCAGAGAGGCCCTATACTATCTCGGCAGCTGGGGTGTAAAGAGGAGTTAGTTTAAAAAACAAAAATGACATCTAGCAACTCTAGGGTCAAATGGGTCAGTCCAACAGCATCAATGTCGCGATGCTGTCACCCTCCTAATTAAATCCTGAAGTACAGGAAAAAGGCATTCGAGCTTGCACGCTATCAGATATTTATATGTCTGAATGTGTAATCAGCACGTATACAAACATACATGCACAGACACACACAAACACAAAGGAAGAAAATGAGCTATGCAGCCCCCCCTTCCTCTTCCCCTCTGCACATATCCACAGTGACTCATCGCTCTGCAGCCGTATGGCTATCAGAGGGACACAACCAACTTCAACTTCTCTCACTGCCTGTCTGCTCTCATTCATCCAGTGTGACCCTGCAAAGCCAGAGGTCATGGCTGGGGAATGTTACTGTTGAAAGTCTCCATTAAAATAAAGGTTTCTCTGGACAGTCTGGGGGAGAAGGGGGGGTTGTTGTGTGGCATCAGCGGTCTCTTACAGGAAAGGGAGTGATGCAAGGGCAAAGAGGCGACAAATAGTTTTGTAAGCGGAGGTTTTTGTGTGCCTTCCTCAATCGAATGCAGCACTCAGAGATGCAGACATAAAGGCATGTGTGTGTGTGTGTGTGAGTGTGTGAGTGTGTGATGTGTGAGTGTAGGTGTGTGTGTGTGGGAGCCAGTTCAAAGCAAAAAGCGTCTGAACTCCTCCCTCATGGATGAAAGTGTATCTGAATGAATCCTTGTTGGAAGCATCTGCAGCACAGTTATGATGTAATTTATCAATAAATAATGAGTAATAAATGTATTCTAAGCTATAGACCGCAGAAGGGGGCTGATTGTCTCATTCACCAGCCTCGTCTAGCAGCTCTGCCAAACTACCACCCACTATATTCACACACACACGCACACATGTAGAACAAACACACATAACACGCGTACAAAAAGACACACTAAGAGTGAGAAAGGGAGACAGACAGAGAAGGCGAAAATCTGGGAAGCAATGCTGTCTGCCTCCACAAGTACAGAACCTCCTACTCTATCTGTGCCCACATGGATATCTGCACACATGGCCTGTGTGTATTAGCTGCTGCCATGTTTGCTTTACTGGCACGTCCCATTGTACTGCATCAAAGTCTGAGAGCATCCAAATAAAGTTAACAGGATGAAACTGAGTGTTGGATTAATGAAATGAGAGAAAAAAAGGACTATATTCACATGGTGAATACAGCCTCTGTAACAACGTAAATTATTTTACAGAGTCGATCTGCTGCATTCCAGGCTGTTTTTTGTGACAATTGTTTTAAATTCACTGCTTCTAAGTTGATCTCCATCTACAAAGCCAACAAATACTTAAAATAAGGTCAGAAGTCAAGATAAAAACACAAGCAGGCTAATTTCTTATTTACCTTTTGAGAAAAGGTAATGCTGGCATTCAAGCACTTGAAGAACCTCACGTAAGCTTACATTTCTTCAGCTATTAAGTTTATCCAGTTGTTATTTGATAAACACTAACTTAATGTTAGTTTGAAATCCAAGCCTTTCTTATTTTACTGTGTAAAATAAAGTAGCATTCAGCCACCTGCTTTATGACAATACCATTAGCTAGAAAGTCACTCAAAGCAGACATTAGTGTTTGGTAGTTTTACATACATCGACAGTAAAGGCTTAAATTCCTCGCTAGAATAAAGTTATCTCAGAAAAAATAAGTTAATTACTGCTAGCTGATGTTATGTTAGCTAATGTTATGATATTTAAGAGGTGTTTGAGCTAGCATAGCTGTACAGTTCAAAGTAGTAAATGGGTAAAAAATATATATATAATTGAAATATGGCAAAATTTTCCTCCAATTTCTGTCAATTCTTATTACTTTGTCTAAAAGAGGTGATGTGATAGCAATTATTGGGTACCATACAGTCAAACAACCTACAACCTGGAATAGAGTTGTGTAAATGGCTCTCATGTGAGTATAGTGGATGTGGGGAACCTTCAGTGTCATCTGGCACTCAGCTCATCAACATTTGAAGTCTGTTACATTTCTCCTCACCTTTTCTCATCAGCGAAGACAAACTTTCTTAGTTTGAGGTCACCAAGCACGATGCCATTCTGGTGGCAATGTGCCACAGCCAGAGCCACCTGCCGGAAGAGCCTGCAAGCCTGCTCTTCATCCAGCCTGCGACAGCTCTTCACCAGGGTGTGCATGTCCCCAAAGTCCTTGTCAAGGAACACATAGGCCTTGCGTTCCCCTAGGATGATGTCCCTGATGCCAGCCACATTCTTATGGGCTGGTAGGATCCCGTAGGGTCTGATCTTTTCCTGGTACACCCCCATATCAAAGACCTGTAAGAGAGAGATGTAGAAGAGAAAGGGATGCAGGATGGAAATTAGGGAGGGAGGGAGAGAGAGAGAGAAGGAGGAGGCAATGGGTCAGTGTCTTCTTAATGATCATCAGAAGGAACAAGCCTGCAAATTTTGGCAGAGTTAAAATAAAGGCGTAGGATTAGCTTTGAGTCCAGCTCTTTCCTTTTTGTGCATGAGCATGACAAATGAATCACCAAAGCATGAAGCGATTAACTTTATTAATCAACAAAGCCAAACGCCTGCAGTTCTTTCATGCAAAATAACACATGGATGTGGAACAGAGGAGATACCCTGTCCTTATCAGTGCACATCCTCATCATGATAGTCTCTCTTTGTCTCACATGTTTGCATTTTTTGTGTCACAACGTGGCGTATTGCAGTGACGTGTATGCAAATGAGGCGAGTTGACAGACTGTGTGAAGCCTCAGTGCCAAGGGTAGGTAGGGTATTTATCTTAATACAGCAAAGGTGAAGGCTGGAGTCAACTGTCACGTATGTTAACAGATTTATTGTAATCACAGACTGTGCTATTCAGTTTCAGATTTAAGAATCATGAAGCAACACTCCTCTTATTACGCAAATTGTGACACATTTTGCGTGAGATTGAGTGACATTGGGTAAAAAAGACGACTAAATACTGATGACATGTCAGGCTGTTGGGCAACGCGCTGTCTTGAAACACCATTCATTCAGAGAAATTGCACAATGAGGGGATTGCGCATGCATACCTTGCACAGCAGCTCATCGCCTGTGTCGGTGTTCATCGCGCTGTGCACGCTCTCTCGGTCCGCCAGAGGTAGAAGCAGAAACGGTCCTATCCTGGATGGACCCTGGTGGGTCACTGGGACCGGGTTTGAGACGGGGCTGACCGGGGATCCGGGTGAAGTACCGAGTAAGAGTCCATGTGTGTCCCCAGCTTCGGCGCTTAGCCTGGCACATTTGGCCGGCGGTTGATCGTCTGAGTCCAGTCGTTTGTGCGCGACTCTCCCGGCGCGGATGCAAGGTGCTGGGGTGCTCCACTGCAAGTTCATCCTCGTAGATCGATTCAAACCAAAAATGAGACTCTAACTCGTTTAAGGATGAGTCCTTTGATGGTTAGAATAATTCACACACTCTGCGTTCCATTTTTCCGTGTGAGACTTGAGATATGGATGAAACTTTAGACGCGATTTTCGGTAATAATCCAATCACTGTCCTTTCCTCTTGGAGGTGAATGCCCACTGCTCTGACGTCTTTGTACTTTCAGTGAGAAACCCCGATCCCTCAGAGTCCACACTGTAAGAGAGAGAGAGGGAGAGAGAGAGAAAGAGAGAGAGAGACAGACAGACAGACAGACAGAGGGAGAGAGACCGCCTCACTCCGAGAGAGGCAGAGAGTGAGTGAGCTCCGGTGATGTTGAGCTCAAACACTCCGCCCGACCAGTCCAGCCTCCTCCTGGTGACACAACCATTGAGCAATCTTGTAACGGCACCGACTCTGTTAGCTCAGCTCGGCTCTGATGAAACTGCCTGCTGTATTACGTTTCAGAGAAGACAACGTGAGCATGTGGTGCAAATATTATTTTGTGTATGAGGCTCCAAATTCCTGCTCTGAGACTTAACAGATGAAAAAAGGAAAACCCCTGGCCATGTGAGAGGAATGAGGAAACCCTTTTGTATGGCTGCCTCATCAAGCATGCACATGTTTAGACAATAATTAACAACCTTTAAAACTCCCTCTGTGACTCACTTTTTCCTTCATCTTCAACTTTATAACCACATACCTTTTCTATGGTACCTGAACTGTTTGCTTTTCAAATGTTGTGCCTTAAGTGTGAACTATAGCCAGTACAGAGCTGTAGTGTGTGAGCCTTAACTCTAGCTTTAACATCACCATGATATTTTCCCATGCTGAGCCTGTTTGTTATGTGGAGATGACTCACCCCCATAAAGCCTTAGTGGTGCTGGGCTATAAGCATTCACATAAAATATGCCAGTGCAGCACCGTAAACAAGATCATAGCAGCTGGGCTCCCAGAAGGCTAAAACTAGTTGTATAAGAACTACAATACTGTGCAATTTGTGTCAAAGTTATGCAATCTTTTTTAGAAAATGGTATAGCTATGGCCAGGAAATTGAAGGGTCAGGAACAGCATGTATTCAGTTTGACAAACATTCCTGTCATAATGCATGTTGAGATGATCTGTGTTGTGAGGTACTTTTAAATGTGCAATGTGTGTGTGTTTGTTGCAATGTGTACACAGACATGACCATGTGTGTTTGTGTTGTGCAAGAGTAGTCTTTTTCCACTGCTTTGAATCTAACAGGCACAGTGGCTGCAGAAGAGGCTCACTGAGCGTTCACTAAAACACAAAGCACCAGCTGGCCCGTGTGTGTGCATGTATGTGTGAGTGTTTGTACACACTTGTAACCCTTCTTTTGCACCACCCCTCCAGCCAAACAGAAGCATACTGTTCCAAACCATTTCTTTTTCGCATTTCCGGCCCAGTTCCTTCCTTCCAAAAGGGGTCACACAATCCACCAGGTCACAGCAGCTTGACTCTGAAAAGGTCATGTGAACCTGTCTCTGCAGGCCGTCCAAACATGGAGGAGCTGCAGATTCCACAGGAATGATGGCCTGTTATTTTTAGGCGCTGCATTCTTTCTTTGTGCAGTGGTCGTCCTATGAATAAGATGACTCACCAGCTGATTGATGTGTCTGCATCGCTTTGAGCAAGTGTGTTTGTCATGCCGTCGAGCAGGCACAGGAACAGGTTTCCTCTCTTGCTCATGTAAAGAAGTTTAAAAAGCAGAATGAACAGTCACAGTGAGGATCAACAAAAGAGACATGGAAGGTCGAATGGTTTTATTGTTACCTGACAATTGTCCCTACCGGATTTGTCACTGCATCATAGTGATGGCGCATGTTTGTTTCTTGTTTATGTGTGACACACTGTTCAGGTATACACTTGAAAAAAAAACTGTTGGCATGTGTGTGTTTGCGTGTGGTATGACCATTTGTTATCAAGAGTTTATATTGGACTCATTACAAGGTCACACCATACTACCAAGGAGGAGCCTCCAGGGCTGAAAAGTCAAGCCAATGCAGATATGCCAACTGCAGTTTCTCAAACAGCCACTTGGGGCTGCCTCCATTTCCATTGGGCCTCATGTTAACATGACTAGCTTTACAGCCTCAATAAACTTGGTGCATAAACACGCTTTTGTTCTCCATAGTTAATGTTTCTTTTTGTGGCAACTGATCTGGGGAACATTTTTCTATAACTACCTCATTTAAGTTGTATTTTGCCAAAAAGGAATACACAAATAACCACATCTTTGCTTTGAGTGTCTGCTAAGAGCTACAAGCTGTTTGCTAGTTGTTACAACCAGGGAATTTCCAAATCAAATTTCCAGGTCGTTTCAGCAAAAATTAAAATTTTAACTAACTAACCAACTGGTAAGAAAACACTTAGAAAATGGAGCACAGTTTATGTAACAAAGCCTAACACAGGTCCCAGAGTCTGCAGGTAAACAATGTCAAATTGGTTTGCCAAGTGTGGTCAGCGTAACAGAGCTAGCACAGCCTTCAGCCCTCTTTGCAGGTAATGTCCACATGCCTTTAGTTGTTACTTATTGCTCCAGTTGGATGGTTATATGCCAGACCCATCAGCCTATATTTAACTTTATCTCCATTTTCTAGATCAAAATACTGCCAAACCGTGCTGTGCTACGAAATTCCATCTGTCATCTGTGCTTGTTTACATCCTGGTAGTACAGCATTACATTGTAATAATAATAATAATAACTTTATTTATTTAGCGCTTTTCAAAACAAATTACAAAGCACTTTACAAACAATTTTTAAAAAGCAGTAGGCAGTGATAGCAGTAGTATTAAAACAAGCATCAAAGCAATAAACCACAAAATCAATAAAAAGCAAGTCTACAATAGTGAGTTTTTTTAAAGTGACTTAAAAGATGACAGTGTGCTAGCTTGTTTACATCCGGGTAGTAGAGCATTACATTGTAGCATATGGCAGTAGCTATTAAATGGATCTACATCCTGAAAGTTGCAGGTGGCTGAAATACAACTTTGAAACAACATGACTGGTATTTTAAGCCTACATTAATAGAAAAATTGATAATTAATTTGACCCACTACTAATTCAGGTGCTGACAAGCCAGGGTGAGGATGTTTAATATTATTTAACTACCACACATACAAGTTGTGTAGAAGAAAACTGTAAGTTTACTTTAATCGAATTCCCAAATTCGATGAACATGGCAAACTCTATGCATTAAAACAGCAGTTGCCAAATCAGTTGGTCATCCATCATATCTACCATCATGTCCCTGCGTACTAAATGGGATTATTCTCATTCAAGGCAGTCTATGTTAAGCTGTACATCTCAGCATCATATAGCTTATTAACCAGTGTGTACCTCACAGAGTATGTGGGTGTGTTTAATGTGTGTGTGTGTGTCTGTGTAGGAGTGTGGCTGTAGCCCCACACCAGAGAGCTGGGAGAGAAAACAGTATTCAGGGCATGCTCTCCCTTGTTATAATTAGCTGAGTCACTCACCACCAGCAACGGGGAAGAGAGGCAGGGGAATTGATCTGCTCTGAGAATAGTTCAATCTGATCTGGCAGACAGCCAGCCATCACTGTTAATTATTCTTCATTCGAGCTGCTCTGGACAGAGCTACAGATGTGAGACTAGAACTCCAGTCAGACTAGAGAGGACTTGTACCTTGACATCCTGCCTGCCTCATGTATTGAATTAGTGGTTTTGAAACAGTGAAACCACCTTTGAATTTCCCTTTCCACGGGCTCAGATTAGCTCAATGCTTTGCTCACAAAACTGTCTGTCTGGTGTAAATATTAGATGATGGTGAAAGATGGACAGCCCCCCCCCCCCCCAAAAAAAAGAAAAACTCTTCCAGTTGGCCGTGCAGGAAAGCATTGTTTTTTTTTATTTATGCGTTGGACTATAGAGCAGCAAGATGTTAGAGATGACTGTAAATGTCTTCTAGAGAGGAAAACTCATATTTCACCTCTGATATAAGTTAGCAGCACTGATAGAACTTTGGCTCTTAACTTTCTAATCCAAGAGGGATTACAGGAGCACTTTGTGTGATTAATAATGATTTCTCGTGGCAGACAGTCTGACTTGTCACAGCAGAAGCACAGGATTTGCTAATAATATGAGCCATAATTCTGTTTGATTCAGGTTTCCTTCTAACACTGAATTCTCTAACCACTATCAGGAGGACAAGAGAGAGAAAACTCTTTCATTGCCTAATGAGGCAATCCCACATTACTCAAATACATTTATCCCCACTGTGAGCCTCACAGTCACACCACTTAAATGGCTAAAGTGACCTTGTGTTGATTAAAACCAGTTACACACAATTGCAGCTTCTTTTAATCAGCTGGATCGATTTGTGTTAGTATTATATTTTATAGAGATGGAACAAACAGGGATGTAGGTTTAATTACAATTTTTGTTGTCAATACATCTGTTTTTTTTTTAATCTATTGTGAGGAATAATAGCTGTCAGCTACCTCAGACTCATGATAACAGCTAAGAGCCCATGGTGAATGATTTTTTCATCTCGGCTGCCTGTAATTACTGTCTGAAGAAAATTCAACATCAGCCATTACAGAGTGTGACAGTGGTCCTTCATGCACAATAATATGCAATACTAGGATCCAAAAAGTAAAACTGGGAAATGAAATTCAGATATCATTTTTTTCATTGTTAACATCTTTGCTTTTCTTATTGTGAGATGTCATAGAAAAGGGCCATTGTATATCCCCACATGGCCCAAAGGCCTAAGACATAATGATGTTTGACCTAAGTGTTAATTCACAGTGATACATTTTTTATTATCTGATGCTATTGATTAGTCCTACATTGGTCCTAAACTAAGCTGAACTTTGACCCTTGAGCATCAGTCATTTTTGGAAAAAAGGAAGTGAGGATACTCTATGCAACAGCTGTCATTTACAGTCAGTCATCTTCCCCTATTGGTATTATACTGACTGCTACCACGTTCTCTTTTATGCATTTTGGAAAGTAGAGCTTGTTTTCTGTAAATGTCTGGTTGTCTGCCATTACCATTGTGTCTTTGGACAGCTGACAGTATGCTCTGAATGTAGAATTAGTGTGTGGGAGATAGGAATGAGCTGTTGGATACTCAACTATATGCAAGCAATAAAAATGATTGAATTTCTTCTTTGTCAGGCTCTAAATTCTGTCTTTGGAACAAAAATCCGACTTTGATACTCCTCTGACTGTATATCTTTACAAAAGCTCCTAGACTCTGTGGACTTCATGAACTCAGGAGCTGAGGTCTCATACAAAATTAGTCATCAGCCCACCATAACCACCTCTCCTGAGTATGTTATATTTTCACAACCCTGGCTGACCTCAATGACAATCAATCAAACCAGGAGCAGAGATGGGGGGATTGTTTCATGTGGATGGACTCCAGACCAAAGTCTGGCCAAAACTGTCTGCTTTTCTTTGCTAGTTATCCCAATCTGTCCATCACGATTTCTTTGATCTGTTGGATTGAGTCAGAGCTGGTTCAATTGGAGAGAACGGATTCTTGGCAACACAAATGATGTGTAAAATACCAAAGCCAGTTTAATATAGTACATACTTTCAGTTGTCACAATATGCTTTCCTCAGGTTTTACTTCACACGTCTGCTAATTGTTTATAAATGGGAACACACACCTACACACGGTTCCCCATCAGTTGAAAACATTTGTTCTCACATAGGGGAGTTGTCATGTTTGCACACAGTCAGCATATGGACTTCCCTAAAGGTCTTCTGAGAAGCTGTAACGCTTTAGCTGAGAGTAAAAATATTCATCTACAGTCAACACTGTGTTCACGTGAAGTGGCCGGAACTGCATCAACAAAACCTTCTGCGAATTATGTAACCCAAGAAAGATAAAATTATTAAGCTGAATACTTTCTAATGAATAACGGTGCAATGTGGTGAACCACAGATAACAATACGTTCAATGTGGCTGAAGATATGCTCTTTGTTAATGTAAGAACAATCAGTTTCTCTCCAGAGGAATAACGAATAGAAGTTAGGTTTTTTCAATGTGGCTGAACTCCAGCGGCAACAGCTTCTACGACTCGTCTCATCACTATCACCTCTCTCTCTTACTCCCCTCTATCTGTCTTTCCAGACCCAACTCAGTCGAGGCATGATGGCTGTCTAACATGAGTCTGGTTCTGCCTGAGGTTTCTGCCTGTTAAAAGGAAGTTTTTCCTCACCACTGTAACTAGCTAAATACTGCGATGTGCAATGCTCATGATGGATTAAGGTGGGGTCAGACTGAGTCTTACCCTGTCTTGGTGTTGGGTCTCTGTTCATAATTTGACATAGTGTGGTCTAGACCTCCTATGTTTGTAAAAGCGTCTTGAGATAACGTTTTTTGTGATTTGGCGCTATACAAATAAAGATTGATTGATTGATTGATTGATTGATTAATTTAATGTTGTGACTCTGAGGGCCGTAGCTCAGGCTCATTTGTAGATAATAATGATTATAGAGACACAACTAATCACCATGCCTGTATTAATATAACCAGCACATGAATTAGTGAAAAGGGTAGATTCACAAGTGGATAAAGTGTTATTGGATATTTTGGATATATGCTTTAACTTTGCTTTACTCTCAGTGTAGTCACTAAAGTAATCGTATATGGAGTACCCACAGTAGTACATATCAGCAGCTCATGAATAACCACAAAACAAACACTGCACATCCATCAGTGCCTGTGTTTATGATCTCCAATGCAATGCAGGTAAAAAAAACAATGTAGCCTTCTTGTCAAGGCTATTTCAAGATTCTCTCTTATGTGATTAACTTTAAATTTGTGAGAAAAGTAATACGTCATGCTCTAGCATAACAAAGACATTTGCAATACGTTGAAATTGGAAAATAAGAAGTAGCTATTTATCGGATATATGAAGCTCCATTTCATTGGGAAGATCACGCTCAAAACTGTTTTTCTCAGACATTCAGCAGCAGAATTTCATTTCAAAAGGTCTCCTTCCCTTTATGTCCCAAGAACATCTTTCATAACTCTGTCTTTATCTGCCACTCTTCAACACATGATTTCACCGAAACTGTCTCCCTTACACTCAGAACTCCTCTCCAGGATGACTCAAGGGGTTTCCTGTTGCTAATGGGAAGTGGATCGCATTGTGTTTGCATGTGTGTGTGTGTGTGCGTGCGTGTGTGTACTGTGGTCACAACACACACGTCACCACCATACTGTCACTGGGCCATCACTGAGGTTACACAAGCTGTCTCCGCTCAGCCTAGCCGAGCCATGATGTCACCATGAGTGGAATAAGAAAACACTGATTGAAAACAGGAAACAAGTAGTGATTGTCATTTGTTGCTCAGTGTTTAAACAATGAGAAAGAAGCAGCTGGGGAGGGGGGAGTTTTAAGATCAAAGCATGAAAGATAGATCAAGCTGTGAAACGTTGACAGCAACACCCCAGGACTAGAAAGGAATGGGTTTACAGTCACACTAAGCTAGTCATCTACATTATGTGAGGCCAGGTACAGTTGTGCTTTGAGCTAAATGCTAACACCCATAGCCATGATGCCAAAAAGACTGACATCCCACTGCACTACTTTACACAGATATAATTCTCTTCAGTTTGTCTTAAGCACTGTTGCAACTAGTAAGTGTCTATTTTGCTCCTGTCTAGTTCTTTCCCCAGGATTATCTACTCACCAACACCAGCGTGCAATCCTCTAGACTTTTGTTGAATGTCAGCATGTTAGCATGCTGGAGAATTGTGGCATAATTGTGTATCATGTTTAAAACTGGATTCCATCCTTTTAGTAAGCTAATGCTGGCTAACTAACATGTTCACCAACATTTTTTGATGAAACTGCCAGCAGAAAATGTCTCATATCAATCTAGAAAAGAGATTTCAAAAGACATTTCAATGCTCTACTAGTTCGTATTTCTCCAGCCATACAGTAGGCAGAGTACAGCAATTTATTAATCTCACTAAGACATTATATCATTTTTACTACTTACAAGTACTGTGAATTCATTAATTTACTCATGACATGTAGTGTGTCGTAGGCTAGGTATAAGAGGAGAGGGGGAACAATGAGCATCTTGTAACTATAGAGCACCCCTCTCTATTGGAAAAAAAAAGCCCAATGCGATTGAGACATCAAGACTGCTATCCAGTTTGTCTAAAATATTTTTTCTCCATGCGGTCTGTTTTTTACTGCACAGTTAGAAATAGGGACGCTTCCGAAGACAGCGTTCACCAAGGACAGAAAGTCAATTACAGGGACTATCCCTTGAAAACAGGGATGTCTGGTTAACCTATCACTGCCACATTTTTATCGCGTTAACTAACTAATACTAGCTAACATGTGTGTACTGTTTGACTGTTCTGGCAGGTTCACACTAGCTAACTACCATGTTCACAGCTACATTTTTGCAGTGTTAGCTTACTCATACCTGCTAACCACCATGAGTATATTGAACATCACCACCTGGTAATGATAGCAGCAAATCACTGATATTTGATTAATCTTGATCCTGATATCCAGCATTATATTCAGTAGTTGTCAAGGTGAGACTAAAATTGTGAGATAAAAGATGTTGACCTTGTGTTGGCTTTCAGAAGTCAAAAAGTCATCAAAGCCATCAGGTTTCATTGTCTAGTAAACAAAGAGATTCATGGAATCAAATGTTAATTTATTTTACTTGACTAATGACAGGGCTTATACGTCAGAGATGCTAGCACTGCTAAAAGTGGGTAAACAGTTTGTCTTGCATATTTTTCAAAGTTGTCTCCATCTCTTCTCACACTTTTCCTGCTGGTGTCATCCGCTTTGATTTCTTTCAACAGCACGGTTAAAAGTATTCTTTTACAAATACGCCTCAGAGGATGAGACATGAAAGTGTCATCCAACATTAATCTCTGTGGCGTTTGATGAAAGATAAGCATCGACTGCTGTTCAAAAGGAACGTCCGCTTTTGACATACCTACATTAAATTAGATTCTGAAGTGAGTGCTTCCTCAGTTCTGTTTCATTACACTAAGCGAGAACACAAAGTACATCCTCCAGCCAAAACATAAGAGGCTGGATCATCATTAATGACACTTCTGGTAAGAGAGGGAGACAGATCTACAGAGACAAAACTCTTATTTGTTACCAATCCCCTCTACAAATCCCATAACCCCCAACCTCTTTGCAGAGTGAGTCAACCAGTAGTAAATTTATCAAAGTGTGCGAACACGAGAGCCAGAGAGGAGCTTAGCGTTTGGAAAAAGCAATTAATTGCTGGATAATACCCCATGTAACAGGATTTCAATGACTGTTAGCGCTGCTGCGTTCCAAAAGGAGATTTATTCCCATAATCCCATGATGAAAGGGATGACCAATTATTTCCCATGCATTGGAACACACTGCCTGAACCAGGGCGAGGCCAGCGGGAGAAGGAGGAAGTGAGGAGGAGGAAAAGGAAAAGCCAAGAACGTGTTTGTGTGTACACATACACACTTACTATTCAGCCAGCAACAACAACCTGTCACTCTTCACAAATTACCTAACGCAGAGCTTTTAATGATATGATTGCAGTGCAACTCACGGGAGAAAGATGAAAGCCTAGCGTTGCTCCATTAACTGCAGACTCCGTGGCTGCTGAAAATTAGGTCCTGCGTTTCTTGGCGTTTCATCAGTTTTGAAGGATGTTGAAAATATGGGTTAACATTCATGAAGTTTGTGTTTGAGTTTCAGCTGCAGAATGTCATCATACAGGAGTACACAAGATGTTATTGAAATAGGTTTTAAAATCTTTCAAAGGAATTCATTCATAGATGTTTGTCCCTGGTGAGCAGTGATGTTAGAGACTCGTAATTAAGAGGAGATAGAAACCAGCATGGGGCAAACCATTTCTCAGGAAGGCCTTGAACTGTTGAAGTGTTTGTAACTTTTGAGAGCTTGTCCAGTAATTTAAAAATGTTTTGTTTGACATCATTTTTTGGGTCTGATGAACGGTTTGAAATCTCCCATAGTGTATTATTTAATATTTATCTGTGGAGAGGAGAAAGAAGTCCACCAACACTTGTATATTTTTGTTGAAATAATTAATATTTTTGTACTGAGTAGTTGTATGTTCAAAGTTTTAGTTTAATTTGCAGAGGATTTGAGCTTTTGCTGAACCGACTTCACTACCCAGATACAATCATGGATAAAGGGTTTTGTTTGGTGTGATCAATTTTACGACTCAACAGAAATTTGTTCTTCCAAATGAGTGCTAGGGAATGCAAGATGATCTGCATATTTTACTATAAATAGTTTTCATTATTTTACCCTGCCAGAGGCAGTGAGTTTGCAACTAAAAATTGATCTTGAGGGACATGGACATTTGGAAAAGAGAGTTGCTTTTGAATTTTCAAAGTATCTTTTTTTTTTTTGCGTTACAAATACAACTTTTCTGACTTCCCTTTTTGGGGTCAGTATGCCTCATGGGTAAAACCCCCTGTCCATTATGCTGACTACTACATAAGGTCATGCAAAACTGTGGATTATCTTGAACTTGAAGTCATGTGCAATAATTGTTGATTTTCAGCTCATTAACCTAACAGCATACTGGTAAGTTACAGTGTTGTCTCTACAAACTGTTGTAAGTCTATGCAATTATAACATTACTATTATTATAATCAAACAAATGCAATTTTTTAAATGCCTCTGAGGAAAGTGTGTCTTGGAGTCCAATCTCAAAAATGCATTAACTATCATCTGATGATGATATAGCCTCAGGGAGTGATAGCAAACTTTTTGGGGATTCCGGTGAAGCTTGAAATTGGTCATAAAGGATTTTTCTTTCTAAAAAACAACTTGAAAAAGTGAGAGAAGGTGTAGAAGAAAGAATATATCTAAAAGTGGATTCTTAGTTCTTCTTGCATACACTGCTGGTTAAAAAAACAATCAGCAAATATGACTTCAGCGTCGGGTAATAGCTGCCAGGATAGGGCCTTACATTGCATTACTGCTGATTGTGATCCGCCTCTTTGCCCTTCATACAAATTGTTTTCCTGCTTGCAACACAAACTCCCTGGGACATTAGAGGACAATAGTACTCTGGCTCAAATTGAAACCAGAAGGCCTCCAAAACCAAAAACAGTGTGACTTACCTACAGAATCTCTAGAGATTAATCCTTGAGTGTGCATTGTTTTTCCAAATGACGAAAATCGAACACCCCTTATTCGCAGCTGTAACATTTTTACTGTTTGACATGGTTGAAAAACACTGTGTGCAGACTGCTTTTAACTTTTGTTGGAGTCCAATTTTCAGGTAAAAGTTTCACTCAAACTCTGGTATTTAAATGATAAACTTTCTGCTCGGAGGAATGGGTTTAGGGTTGAGTTGGAAAAATTGCAACAGTTCTTGTCAGTGCCTTTTTCCTGTTCAGGCAACACTATCAGTCAAAAAGTAAAGTAAGGTGGACGAGGTCAATTGGAATAATGCATTTTTAAGTACAACCAAGAGCTCCCTGACGGCTACAGAAATGAAAGTTCACACGCATTTTCTGAAGGGGTCAACCTTGCAGGCTGCCGTCATTATACACCTCATCTGTGTATAGACCATTACTGTAGATATCAGCCTATGGGTCAAAAGTCTCCATTGAGATTTCAGTCATGCACGATTGTGTTGAATCGTGATTCATTGCGTCAAATTTAACCCTGTCTGTCAGTTTTGCAGGAAACAGGTTTTGTCTCCAGAGCTGCACATTTCAGCGAGCTCTGAGTCACTCTGACAAGATCACTATGTGTGTGTGAGACAGCTGGTGAACAGCACGTCCTGCAGTGTGTGTGTGAGTGTGTTCAGGGACAGACAGCTGCAGTTACCTCGAGTACCTCATCCACTGTTATGGGTGCTGTTGATGTGTTTGAGAGTGTGTGTTGATGTGATGGAGCGGTTGCTGACTGAAGGTTTGTATGTGTGTGTATGAGTGTATATAGGGTGTGGGCGGAGGTAATTAAGGTGTCAGGAAACATGCATTATTAATCGTAACACAACGTAATAATGGAGCTGCAGCGTGATCTGTCATGCCCAGCCGCTTTAACAGCCCTGGGGTGTGTGTGCCTCTGTGTGTGTGAGTGTGTTTCCAAAGTGTTTTTGTGTAAGTTTGTACCTTTAACAAAAATCACTGTATAAAGGAGCTATGTGCTGTTTTGAGGTGTTTATTTTACTTGGAATAAATAGAGGAAGAAATGCATGAATGACCTAATTCAGCATGGGGGCTTTGAAAAGTATGTAACCTATTTCTGATGCTATCTTGTTCTTTTGTAATGAGGTCATTTTTTCCATTCAATCAGCAACAAAAGCCTGCTGTAAGGGACACTCACTGTAGTCGTGACGAGGCCATCAGACAATCAAGGAGACGGTTTTTCTATTTGTGGCTCAGTGGGCCGAAGAGGAGCCTTGCTTGTTTGTGCTGCAGCGAAGAGACTGGGTTTAGGTGTTAGGCAAGTTACCAGGCTATGACTCAGTGTTTAGTGTTGATTTTTCCCTCACTGTTTTGTGTTATGTCATTTTCCCGCAGGGTAAATTCTGAAGGGGTTAGGTTGATCCGGTGCTTGTAAATCCAGGTTGAGCTGCAGTAAAACAAAAGGAGAAGGAGACTTGTTAGGGCTTAGGGAGAGTTGTTTTCAGGGATAAGATACAAGCCAAAAATCACACATACAAAAATAAAAAGTTGCAAGAATCCTCTTATTCTCATTGAACAGAGAATTACTTTCTAGGAACACCATGCCTACTTTGACAAGAAGCAAAAGTTCAACACAAGCACACTTTTTTTCTCATTATTCTTCCCAAGCAAGCAGATATGCAAATCTCTACATGATTAAACTCTGCATTTTATTTTGCAGTGACACCGCCAGTCGTACAGTTTAAAATAAATTAATGTTGTTATTAGTTTTGCCAGGCTATAACTGTCAACTTTTGATTTGACATTGCATATCAGTAAGGCAGCCATTACCTGCAGCAAAAACACATCAACTATAATTTCCCTTGTCACAACAACCTACCAGCCGTGTCTTTCTGCAGTCGGTCTGTGAGAAGAAAAACAGACTCCTCAGAATTTTTTTTTTTTTTTTAATGTAATTCACATCTAACTTGTTAAAACCAGAGAGGATTTTTTACATTCAGATAATAGAAAAGTAATTATGCTAGAATAACACAACTTTTTCTCATTCAGTAAGCATAGGGTAATAATAAAAGTCACGCATCAGTGTTTTGTTTTTGTTTTTTTTACTTCCTGTCCCCTTATCATGCGCAGTAGTCAGGGGTCCTGGCACTTAATGAATTCAAGAGCACTGCGAGAAATGTTGAAGTGTTTTTCCACCCTCAGGCGTGTTCCATTTTCCTCTGGTCTGTGCTGTTGTGAGCTTCTTTGACACGTTATTAGCCTGGCCATGCATCTGAGGAAAAGAGAAAACCTGCATGGAGGTTTGCCTGGAAAAGATGGATGAAATATTCAGGGTGAAAAGAAAAGGAGGAGAGAACTCTTTTGGGAATTTCTGCACCAAAACCTGCATCTGCTCAGAGGACTACCTCTAAATCTGACAATTTCATAAAGTCCAATCAAAGTCTGAAAAAAATAAAAAGCTTGATTTCCAAACTAAAATTCAAAGGACATTTTTTCCCACTATGACTGCAACATGTGGAGTGCAACGAAAATATGTATTAATTGCTAATTAAAGTTTGCAAATGAAGGAGGGAGGGGGTGGTTAGTTAATTAAAGTAGCATAATTAAAATGAATTTAAAAATTTGGAGTTTTAGTTCATTGTGCTTTGTGATTTCTTGCCAGCAGCTGTACTGCTGCCTGGTCCCAGAGTTTAATAGAGAAGCAGCACACACACACACACACACACACGCACACGCACACACACACACACACACACACACACACACACACACACACACACACACATTTGATAACTTGTGAGCATTTACTTATGCTATATCCTAAGAAATATTTAGTCTCTCCTACAGAAATGGTTTGTAATGTTCGTAAATATGATCAGAGGAACAACAAGCATGCAAAAAAGGAGTTGTGGTTTCTGAAATCAATAGTGAGGTCTATTTGCGACCAACAAATTAATCAAGACCATTAATAAAAAAGATTTACGATGAAAAAAAGCAAGGGTCATCAGGCAGATAGCTTAGCTTAGCATAAATATGAGAAAACACTGAATCAAAAAGCTGTAAAGCACATGATTCTGGTACCTGAAAGAAAATCTTCTTGTCCTGTAACTGTCATGTCAAAAGTCATTGCTGATTTCCTACAAATTTTGAATCCACCATATTACACTGAAATGAATCAGTTAGCTTCATAAATGCTTGTAGATTGATTGAACATAGCCAGAAGCCTGTTCGTCTTTGTAACAGTCTTTGAACTTGGCTAAGTTGACTGTCTCCTCCCTCCAGGTTTAAATTTAACAGTGATACCAGACCAAATAGACAGTAGCATCCAACCTCTCACATTACTTTCATCAGGGAGAGGAATAATTGGTCTCCAAAATTCTGAACTATTCCTTTAAGTAATTTGAAGAATTTGTGTGGCAGCGAAGCCAATAACCTCACTTGACCACTTTACAGAAACTGATTTTATTTTTACTGATATATGTTTATATTACGCCAAACTGGCAACCCAAAACCTGCTCAGCTGGCAGGTTGCTACAAGGCATGATGGTCCATGTATTATCCTTAATATAGCTCCAGAAAAGCCTTCTCTGTTTTAAGATACTCATCACCTCTCTGAACTTTCAGATAATTCTTCTGTAAAAAAAAAAAAAAGCCATACCTAAATCCAAATTGTTGAATTTTGCAAGATTTTTACATTAAAGTTTCTTTCAGTTATGACTATGAAAAAAGTATGTTAATGATCTATATAATTAGTCACCCCTAGAAGGATTACATTAGTATCATAAGAGATCATAAAAAACAACGTTACAGATCCTATGTGTTGACTATCACATCATTAACCGAACTGGACTTTCTGTTTATTTGAAAGCTGTCAGCACAATGACTTACTCAACCATGTTGTTTATATAGTACTGCAAGCAGGTTCACGGTCCGAAGGTTGGCTTTAGTATGCTAGAGGTTCAGTGAGGAGAAAGTTAGAACCATTCACCAGTGCGAAAAAAAAAACAGTGAACTCATCATGCTTTACCTCAGAGGCTGGTTTGAATAGGAACATTTCCACCCCGCATGTTTCTGTGCATTCAGAAGAGAGGAGGAAGTACTGTATAACAAGAACCACCACCTACACGTACAGTACACTCACAATGGGGAGGTCCATTGTGTGTGTGTGTGTGTGTGTGTGTGTGTGTGTGTGTGTGTGTGTGTGTGTGTGTGTGTGTGTGTGTGTGTGTGTGTGTGTGTGTGTGTGTGTGTGTGAGAGAGAGTGTTTCACTGCTATTTGTTGGGATACTTTGTGGCTTGTCTTCTCTGGAATTCACTGCTGCTGACTTCCCCTGTGGGAGAGCACAGACGGCGAAACAATACACTTCTCTTATGATTATCATTCTACACACACATACACACACACATACACACACACACACACACACACACACACACACACACACACACACACACACGCATACACACACACACACACACACACACACACACACACACACACACACACACAAGCACACTGAAGCTCCTCTAACACAAGCCAGATGTCTCCTGGAACAGTATCTGGGATGGAAAGTTATCCTCTTCATTTTCAGGAGTAAATATTTTTCACCGGTTGAAAGGTAACTGGAAACAGCCGGATGAAGGAGAAAAAGAGAAATGCAGAAGAAGTATCCCTCTCTTGGTTATTTTCTTTGTTGAAATATGAGAGAAGAAATGTCACGCATCTCACCTGTTAAATTCAATCATCTTTTATCAATCATGATAAAAGAATTAGCTTGATAGCAAAATGAAAAAGATCCCTGTGTCCGATCTTACATCTTCAGGTTTTGCTCATGTAACTCTCCTGTTTTTTCACAAGTTTATGAGCTTTCTGACACCTCCAGTCCTGTGCAAATGAACTGCATTTATGTCATGGGAGCTTCCACTAACATTATGGTTGGACCCTCACACACAGTAAAACAAATTTTCTAATTCAAAGAAAGCACTACCACATAGTATTAGATGAAAGTTAATTCTGTAATATGTTTCTCACTTTCATTCTTCTTAAAGTGGTGGTGATATGATTCTGGAGCACAACAAAATCACCACTATGACATTTAATTGACCACATTCACATGGTGCTTACTTAAAGTTAGGTTAGGAGCTCTATTGCTTCTTTAATGTTTCACTGCTGTGCTCTCGGTTTGAAGTCTCACGAAGCATCTGATTTAATTGTGTACATTTCACTACTTTAAGATTGATTAGCAGCTGAAAGAAATGCACAGTGAAACCATGAGGGAACATTGGGCCTTGAACAACATATCTGAACTGCCGAACTGCTGTAGACAAGTGCAAATATCAAAGGCTAGGGGTGACTCTTGCGTTTACTTGAATCTACTTGCATTGTTTAGCACTATCAAAATATAACTTCAGGATTACAACTTATTAGCTAATAACATTGGGTTGAATATGGCTGAATGCTAACTGTAACTGTTGTCAGATGGTAGCTAACAGCTTACAAATAAGTTTAAATGGGACCTTTTGTATAACTTATCATAACGCTATCAAACTTATATTCGCTTGCGGTCATTTCCTAGCTTATGCTAACATTAGCATTGTCTATAACCTGTGTAGCTTTAAACAAGCTAACACATTAGCCTGAATAGCCTAATCAATGTTGAGTTTGAATTCATATATCCTTAAAGCTTCTTTATGTGCGCCTTCCAGCTATTTACCACAGAGTTCTGCTCAATTATTTGTTTCACCTGTACTGGTGTTTTGGTGT
The DNA here is from genome assembly GCF_009762535.1 of Notolabrus celidotus. Lineage (NCBI taxonomy): Eukaryota > Metazoa > Chordata > Actinopteri > Labriformes > Labridae > Notolabrus > Notolabrus celidotus. The sequence goes on along the minus strand of NC_048287.1, from coordinate 18,580,326 downwards.
TTGCCAAAGGGCCTCCAGGCAGTGTATTTTTTTTTCTCTTACAGAAATGGTGTTAGCTAACAGCTTCAAGCAGAGAGTGACTCAACAAACCTGTAAATTATGCTCACTTAATCATTTTCTAATACACTGAGAATTTAAACACTATACTATATGTATCTTAGCATTTCAAAACTCCAGGAACTGGTCATTGCAATGTTCCAAATTTTTTCAAATGTCTTGCTGACATCGAATTTAACATGAACATATATTTTTTTCATTTTCAACATTTGTCTTTGCACTATTTTCAATTAAATATTGGGTTTAAATGATTGTCAAATCCTGTTTTATCAACTTTTTACACAGTGTCCTAACTTATTTAGTATTTGGGTTTTAATTTCATGACTACAACATTATCAGTTACAACAAAGATTGACAGACTGTAATGGCAGAATACAGCACATACCTTGACTCACTGTACATTTAAACTGGAGAGTTGACCATCTTTAGAGGAAAGGTCTCCCTGTTCCACAAAGAACAGGAAGGGAGGGATTGTATACTGTTTATGGGATTAATCTGTCCAGATGTACCCTCATGTATCCTGTCCAGCCCAAACAGGAAACTCTACAAATTTCCATGTTCTTCTCACTCAGACTACTTCACCCTGACTCAGTGTCTCTCACTCCATCTGTCTTTTTCTCTGGTTATCATCTGTCTTCTCTCTCCCTTGTGCATTTATTCTCCTTGTACTCTTGTCTTTCTTGCTTCCATAAGCTTGCTCTGGAGAGCGTCTTTTGCAATACTCAGGGGATGTTAACATCATCAAATGATTGATGGGGTGAAATAAAATGATCTAACCTTGAGAAGACAGAACATGTTCCATATAGATATACATCAAACACACACGTATAGACGATGACTTACACTATTAGGACAACATTATGGAGTAAAATGAAGTAGTGGCTGAATTTACCTGAGTTACAGTACAATGATGAGGGAGCAGAGGGAATCTTCTGCAAAATTACAGATGTGTGTGTTCACCCTTGTTGACACCAGAATTACTATTTGTTTGAATTAATTATTAATATTTTTATTATTGTGGGCCTGCAATGCCCTTCATATGTTATGTCTATGCTGTAGTGTACCACTTGCTGCTAGCTGTAGTTGTAGCCAGGAGGGCTGAAGGATGGTAGTGCTAGTTCTGCTAATGTTAGCCACACTCGACAAAAAAACAATTTGACAGTGATCCTGTGATCCAGTGTTTAACTCTTTTCTGGAGTTCAGAATCAGAATCAGAATCAGCTTTATTGGCCAGGTATGCTTGAACACACAAGGAACTTGATTTGGTAAACTGTGCTCTCTTTGTACAAGGCATACGAATACGGCATACAAATAAAAATAAAAATATAATATAGATATAATAACATCAACTATAAACACAAAATAATGAGTTATCTTACTTATAAACTAGTTAGTGTTTTTAGATTTAAATTTCTGTTTAAATTACCAAAAAAGTAGTCACTTTGAAAAATCCCTTTGCAAAATATAGAGACTTTTCAATTGTTTAACTGACTGCAGAGTGAGTGGATGCTGTGCCAGAAAGATGCAATGCCCCAGAAGAACTAATGATATTTTAAGCTGCTCAGCAGCCACAGAGCAGGTCTTTTATTTAAAATGTACTATATGTTTGGATACAAAAATGTATGTTTGAAACGTACATATATATTATATTCCATTTCTACCAAGTCTGTTCTCAAGGACACTAAATACTACAAACTGTACCTTTAAATCTCAAGGAATATTATCTATAATAATTATCACCCTGGTGTTACAACAGAAGGCCTTACGTGTATTTCCTTTAAAACTCTCTAACTGATCTGTCACAACAAGAATAAGAACAGTTAAAGAGAGTGAAACTAAAGCATGTATTGTCTTTACTTCCCAGTATTTTGCAACTATTATTAGGAAATATTGTACTGATGAAAGTAGATATTTTCTTTTATCTTTGGAGATTTCAACATCCCCTTTTTTATGTTGGTGGTTCTTCATCCACCCACCTCACTGGCAACTTATATTATTCTAATTGTGATGAATTCATATTTGATTTAGTAACATTATGTTGTGAGCATGTGGAAATAGAGTAGTCACCTGGATTGTTTAGTGGTAATGTAACACCATTAAAAAAACAAAGCCAATATTATGGTAAATGTGAAGCAAACAGTATTACTGTAAGGGAAACCTTTCTGATGACAGTTTGGACCGCTGAGTAGTAACTTAACTGAAACCATCTATTGTCTGGCTGTCTGTCTCCTCTGGTGTATGCAGGAGAGCATTCCATGCCTAATATAGTCTATTTATTTAGATAGGCTGGAGTTCACAAAAAATGCTTGTAATGGCACATTTGTTGGGATCAAATTACTGTCTGTGAATATGTAATGCAAGAAATGAGCAGTTTCCAGTGTCAGAATATCTTTCTATTCATTACCAAGAGTCATGTTTGTACAGGATGACATGCTTTTATTTTGAAGGGGGATGTATTTATGGTATAATTATGATTATTTGTTGGAAAGTACCCCTATGGCTTCATAGAAAATTAGAGTTTCCAGCTTCTAATTTGTTTAAAATTTAACCAAAAGCCAAATAAATTATTTTACATGTTGATGAAATGGAGCCTCTGAAACACTAAAAGCTCCTCACAGTGGGATAATGAATATAATTTTATGTGATTTTGATGTTGGCGATTAAATGGCATTCACTTTGAAGTCACCATCCATGTGCAGTTGCCTTGTGATGTGCTATGATGATTCAGACATGCCTGTTTTCACAGACACTGCAACATGAATATGAATGAAAGGAAAACAGCCTGTTTTGACCTGAAACACGCTTATTAAGGAGAGAAATTCCACCGCTCCCCCTCACTGTGTGTGGTCTGGGGCATTAATCAAACAAGAAAAAAGGAAGAACATTTTTACATTTCAAATTAGCTGCATTTCAAAAGCTCCTCTGTCTGTGGGTTATGCCGGGTGTATGCCTGGCAGACAAAGAATTGCACAGGGCGAGATGACTCAAGTGACAAAAGGGTGGTAAGGAATTTGCTCATGCTCGTAAACCGATCATTACTGGGAATATGAGAGTATCAGAACTATGCTACAACCAATTAAAATGTGACCGTGGGTTTCGGTGTTGGAAAGGGTTAAAGATGAGACACATTGTGCATCAAATGTTGAATAATGATAATAGAAGGAAAAAAATGATATGACTCTGACTTTGTTTGAGCCACTTGCAAACAATTAGCATTGCATCAAAAAATATAGATTTTATGGAGCTTAATTTGGGAGCCAACTTCAACAATCATAACCACCCACCTCTTTTTTGCACAGTTACAAAACATATGACAATATGGTGATGTGCACACGCTGTTAAGCATCTTTTGACTGTCCAGACATGCTATAATTTGTATAACAGAGGATAAATTCATTCCTCAGTTTACAGTATTATAACTGTGTGGGCGTAAATCAATAAAAAGTTGGGTTTTTCCTCATAACAAACATTATTTTCATGACGTGCAAACCGGCAGATCAAACAGCAGGGGAAGTTCAGCTCTGGTTTTCAAGCCACATTGTATATTTACAATGTAAAAACTGGCCTTTGTTGCACTTCTTCACTCTAATTTGTTACCACAGGACAGTTATTATGTTCATGTGACGATTGCACAGTATGATTTTCCAACAGCATTAGACTGGTCAAAGCAGAACCACTGAACAGATGACTGACTTACATCCTGATTAGAGGAGGAGCAGACATCCGTATGTCACTGCATGGGGAAGTGCACTGACTAATAGGCTGACATATGTATGCTTAGTGACTGTGAGCAATCTTGGTACCAGGCACTGGCTGGTGTTTGTGTGGTCAGCAAACACAGGATTTCCCATCGGCGAAGGTAATAACAGATACAGTGGCTTAAGGGGAGGAAATTTCCCTGCCTGACACCAAACTTAAGCCAGCTTGTCCTTCCGAAGAATTAAGGACAGAAGTGAAAACTAAAAACGTCATCAGCATCAGGATCACATTGGTGTTGTTCTGTTAAAACCTGTCTTGCTGCAGCCCTGTCAGTAAAGACAGATTTACCTGGAAGCCCGAGAGGATATTACCCTTCAAGAGTGCATACTAAACACGTAAGCTTGTGCATAGTTCAGTGTTGACTGCAGTGCTGACAGGGTTACCTTGTAACTGAAACATCTGTTTCATCACGCTCCATATTTGTCTTTCGACACAGGTGTTCTGCTTTCCTGTTTGCTGTGGTTGAGTCAGGTTTTACTGCAGGTTAAAATAAATCCACCCATATCATACAGGTTTATTGCTTTGATGTTTTTTGTTGATGTAGCCTTGCTGCTTTTGAATGATAAGAATTAAATATTTGCTTAAAATTTAACATTTTATGGCAGACTTTTAATGTATTTATATTTGCATAACTTGCTGTTTTGAGAGGTTAAAATAAAAAAAAACTGTGTAAACTCTACATTGGAAATTTCTGCAGACCTTTTCTATCTTTTTAGTTCATCTGTCTTTAATTGATGCCAACACATTGATTTTAAAGGAGTGAAAATATTGCACTTTTAAATATTGTTAGTTTTTTGTGCCTAGTTTATAATAGCACATTTCAGCCTGGTGAGCAAACTTAAGCTTAAGGCTTTCACCTGGAAACCTGCAGCTTCCAGAGGTTATGGTTATGCAGGAATGCAAGCCGACTTGCAGGCTCTTACAAGTTGAGCCAACACCTATTAAGTGAGGCATTTGTGCAAGACAGATGACCTTTTCAAATACCCCCAAAAACCTCCAGAAGCCAGTCATTATGGACCATGATTTAATCACTATTAAAAGACTGCAGAGGATTCATATTCGTGCCACATCAGTGTACTTAAGAGAGCTGTTTTGAAAGGAGTGCCACAACTGTTTGTGACCTTTATCAACGTGTTGCTCAACATCAAACGTAACAGAAAAATTGTGCAAGGCCAGGAGATTAAACACAAATGACACCGGTGGAAAGTATAAAGAAAAAACAAGAGAAAAACCTTCGCTAAAGCCTAACCCACCCCCCTTTCCTTTTTCTTAGAATGTTGCTATTTGCTTTGGGCAAATGGGCTGCAGTTGCACAACGGTGCAGCCACCAGCGCTTCAAAACTTAAAACACACACACACATTCAGACGCATTTGCTAGCTTTGGCTTTACAAGTTTGTTTTTTACAACTCAATTCAGTTTAACAGATCCTCAAATTAGAAACACCTCATTTTACTGCAGTGGGGCATCTAACTCATAGTCTCATGATTTTATTGAACCATAACACACAGAGCTCAGTTTCATAAGAGCTTACTGACCCAAAAAGCCTGGTTGAAAGTATTATGGCTTCAGACATGTTATATATCTTAGCTGTGTTTATATCTTACATCACAGGACTCCCATCTAAAGGATAAGCTGCTTTTCCTATGTTATTCATCCTGAAATATGCTTCAGTTAAAGTCTGGTCCAGATTAGCTGCATTCTGGGGACCTCCTTTTATCCAGTAGCTTATGGATGGGTGGTCTTATGTTTTATATTTAATGCCCGGTCTTCATGGAGTTGATCTTAGTGGTTGCTTTAGGGGATGTACCCCTCCTAACTTAGCTTGGATTACTAAGAAATAAATGAGAAAAGAGAAGTTACTTTCAAATCGACTCTGGGAAAATCCAGACTCATGTCAAGAGGCCTAATATGTCTGTGTGGTTTAGATTCCTTTTTATGGCTACAATTCTAGTTTTGTAAAATTAGCAGAAGGGGTATTGCAACATTCAAAAAGAGAAAAAAACATTTCAATGGAAACCCATTGCAGAGAGTTCTCAGATTAAGTTCACTGTAGTTTATTCAGAAGTATTACTTCTGCACTTTCCCTTTTTCTAGATAAATAAAGTGCAAGCCATACTTCTCAGGATTGTGTGGGCATGTATTTCCCTACCATCTTTAAGCTATTCATGGTTTTTGTTGTCCAAAAAATAGTTAAACCAAAAAAAAGAGAGAGAAAAAGTTGCCGTATATCTATGCTCTCGAAAGGTTACAGTCACCCTCATATCCGACCCTCACCCATTTACGCGTAGTGCTGTCCTTGGCCAGATCAGACAGTTTCCCACCCCAGGGCCAGGCCATATGTAAGTGCCTGCTCAGTCCCCCATGTGAAGGTCAGGCCTGATGGGACATGTGAGCCCCAGATTGTCACCCCTGGGGTTGGGTATAGGGCTAATTGACTTTAAACCAGACTGCATGACACGCATCAGGACACAGTGACTGCACTACTATGGGACAAAGGACAAATTTACAGAGAGATATGGCCACCTAGCAGAACTTCCTCAGTATTAAAAATAAACAGAAACTGACAGGCTTTCAGAGGAATTAGGTTCACTATTCTCGGTCAACATAAATACCAGGAGTTCCCCTTACATGCAACAAAAATAGTTCAACATTTTGGGAACTATACAGATCAGCAACACTTATACGTGCCTGTTAAATATGAAGCCACCACCAGGAGAGAGTTAGCTTAGCATAAACATACAGGTAAAGTAGCCAAGCTTGGGAGGTAAAGAAATTTAGCATTATGGTTAGCTTAGCATTATAATGGAAAGGAGGGGAAACAGCCAGGCTCTGTCAAGAGATCATCAAAACCACCTGAAAAGTCTAATTGATGGTCGATGATAACCTTAACCCTGACCAACAGTAAGAAAACCCTCCAGCATTTGGGTTAGCACGTTATGTTTCAACTGTTTAATCAACACAAAACCAAAGCAACAAAGTTGTCATGTTTCAAAAGAGTATTTTTGAAACTCTTTTTAACCACTCTTTCACCACTAAACAGAGCCAAGCTAGCTGGATTATATTAGTTACGCAGCTAAATCCAGAAAATGGTTAGAGTATCAAAATGGAAGTGGAAACAGGTTGACTCCGTCAAAAGGGTACAATATCCACTTAGCATTGCTAAACCTAGTTGATTGACAAGTTATGGCTATCCTGCTGAATTCATAGCAGATCGGAAATAGCAAATAGGGGCTGATATGACTCTACACTCTGGAGTAGGCGTCCCATGTACAGAGGAAAGAGTCCTCATCGCACTGGTCGTGGGATCGATTTGTGTACCTCCCAAGCAATCCTGTCAAAGAAAGGCAAAAAGCCCTATAATCAATTTTAACAAGTGTTAGCATTAAACTAGACGTAGACTGTCAGTTTTTTTAAACCAAAATAGCTACCTTTTTTACTCTGCTTCAAATGCTATGTTATGCTAGCCTGAGCCAATCAACTGCTTGCTGTTAAGTAGGCTCACATTTAGCACACAAATATGTGTATATACACATATCTCTTTTTTATGGCTCACAGATTTATTTAGTTTGGGCTTCATGCACACAAAAGTGACTACCAAGAAAACTAGCCAGGAATGGTATGTAACCAAACAGAACTGTCACTCACCTGCCTGCAATACACATGCACATTTATCATCAGTAATCACATAACGCTTACTGATTATCTTTGGCTCAGGATCAAAACCCATTTCGAACAGTTGACCTCAGCTTTGTTAAATCCTCAAATAATCCTAATTGCCCTGCCCTCCTTTAGCTGCCTGTTACTTTCATTCCTGTTAGGCCATGTAAGGACAAATCATTCAGGGGAAGCGACCACTTAAACGCTGGGTAACGTGGTGTTTGATGAGTTGTCCAGTTGGGGCTGCCCACTGATGGAGATGAGCCAGGGGAAAGCATTGTGCAATCAGTGGTTCGGTTAATTACAATAGATCAAACACAAGCTCCATGGCAACCCCTGCTACGTTTTCCAAAACAAAGGCCTATGAGGTATTCAGCATGCACGGCTGCTGTGACATGGTGTTACGCATGGCTGACACTGGGACAATTAGCAGGAGGCCTGTGTTTATTTCCAAGTCTGGGTGCAGAGTGGATGTATACCATCAATTTTAGAGTAGTCCTCAGCACACAGCCATAAAATCATCATACAGTGAAATATCTTGATACAACTCTTGATTATTGTGTAATTTTGTACAAATATTCATGGCATCCAGACTTTGAATCCTGATGACATTGGTAAACTCCTGTCTGCTCCTTTCTTGCCACCACAATGTCTGCATTGACTGCACAATTGTAATATTTTAAACTGGGGGTGAATTACTCCTCAGTTAAACATCACTTCTCCCTTGATCCAATCAAAGATTCTTCACAGCATGACCTCAGCATTGTTCAGATAATGTTTTATAACTGAGAAGTTATGAGGTGGGTGTTTGTAGATAGTAAAAGTTGAACAATTCCCATCATGCTCAATTCGATTTTACAACTTTTTTCTCAATCAAAAATTAAACTAATGATCATTTCAGAAATGGCACTGTGATATTTTGACATCAGCATTTACCTCAAGGAGACAGAGCCTGAATATAGCCTTACAGAGCTACTGGCTACTTTGTCATCTACCAGTGCTTCATCACCCCTGTACTATGTCTGAGCTCAATGAAATAGATAGGTTGTTGGAGGAAAATAATAGAAGCATTTAGAATTAAATTTACATACTGTGTAACCAGGATAGATCATTGTTGTCTCAAATGAATAGTATAGTAAGTCTTGTAATCTCAGCAATGTTGTTTAAATCCACTGTTGAATAAAACAGAGGTTGTGTATTTTGAAAAGATGAATTTGAGCTCCAAAATGTTTGGGATGACTACAGAACTGCTGTGTTTATCAAAATATACTTGGAATTAATCGTCACATCGGACTTTCACTCTACAGTGTACAACTAGTCTGCGTGTTCTCTGAGAGAGTCGTGACAAAGTTGGACACCCATGCTGTCAGTCTATCAGTGAGCAGCAGGCCTCATCAACAGGCCACCAGCGACGGGGTCTGTCTGCTTCAGACAGCAGATCTGCTCTAGTAAACTCACTGAAGTTGGCTCGCACTGCCAAACCCCGAGCCAATCTCGAGAACTATTGTTACGTGCAAATAAAACTCAGAGATTCATATCCTCACAAGTGAGTGTCCTTCTCTTTGCACTGCTTTCTTTCTCTGACCCCTCTGTGCCCCTGTTTATTTATTCCTCCCTCTTATTCTGTTTTCTCAACCCGTTCCCCCTTTCTTTCTTCCTTCCTGCCTACACTCACTCTTGTCTCAACTTAGTGTCAAATTCCCCAGTGTGCCTGTTATGTTTGTTTCTTATGCAGTACCTAGCACATTACAAGAATCCTATTCCTGGGTTCCCTTCCATCAACTCTCATTCATGTGTAAGAGGGCAGATCTCGGACAGTAAAGTAGCCCTGTGTGTGTGTGTGTGTGTGTTTGTGTGTGTGTGTGTGTGTGTGTGTGTGTGTGTGTGTGTGTGTGTGTGTGTGTGTGTGTGTGTGTGTCAGGGCAGGTCAGTCATGAGAGCTGAGAGCCTGCATTCCTCTGTGCCGTATTAAATCCTCATGGGATAGACCTCATTAGTGGACTAGCTGTTCCCAGGCTGTCTCATGGCCTACAGTGTGTTTGTATGTGGAGGTTAAAGCACTTGTTTACATGTTCACACATTTTTTTTGTCTATAACCTTTTGCAGTCTTTGTATGAGAACTGTTCAGTTGCTTCTTCTCTGCCATATTGTGATGCCCCTATTCATCTTGTTCACACAGCAGTCATTGTCCTTTTCTAATGGTGGGAAACCAAAATGCTGTCACAAAGTCATGCTGTTTGTTGAGGTTGCAAAACTTTTATAAATAGAAAATCAGACAAATAGTTTGAGGAACAGCAAGGGAAAAGACAATCTGGGCAGAACTAAGGCCGTAATTTAAGTGAAAACAACAAGATAACCTATTAGACAATAGACAATTGCTTATGCTAGCATTTAACCAATTCAAAGCTAACATTACATTTTTATACTCTTTATACTGTAATGTTTACTTCATGGTTATATTAGTTAGTAGTTAGTTAGTTAGGAATGGCTCAGTGCTGAACAAGCAGCAACCTCCTGTCTCAAACTATGAAGCCTATGCGGAAGTGTTATAAACTGCAAATCATCGAGAATCCGCTTGAGGCTGGCTGCAGAAACACCAGAAACCACATAGACATGAATGGGAAAAAGACGATATTTGCAGCCTTAATAAACATGTTTACAACAAGTCAAATTCCTTGTGTGTTCAAGCATACCTGGCCAATAAAGCTGAAAAAGAAAAAAGCTTCTGATTCTGATTCTGATGTTTACAGCCTGGTTCAAAAAACAACTTGGCTCTACGTAGCTAATTTCTCTATCCGCACACACTGTACGGGAGGGAATTTTTTTTCTAACGCGACGGTTCAGAAGATAGTAAGATTATGAGTTTTTGCCCAAATAAGGACATGACTGACTGGACTCCTGGTTGGGAACACATAACTGTTGGCTAACAGGCTCAAACTCCGCCCCTTTACTTCACACTCTGCCTGGTTGAGTTCCGCATTTCCAATATGACTGCCGCCATCGATTGGCTTGAAAACAGCGCTCAGAAACAGATGGGTGACGTCACGGATACTACGTCCATTATTTATACAGTCTATGGTGCTAAAGTTAGCTTTTGTGAGTTCGCTGTTGGTAGTGTCAGTTATGAAAACAACATAAGCTAAAACACTGGGACATCATAGTTTCAAAAGCTGATGTTAGCATTCAATCAATCAGTGAAATTGCTAACTAACACTGTCTCAAAGGTAGAAAATAGATCTTGGAATTTATATTTCTTCTTGTAGGTGTTAGTGTTAGCTAGGGAGTGGTTGAAATCTAGCTGTTGTCAAAAAGTAGCTGGTGAATCAGACTTATTAGAAATGTTAATAAAACTCAATGTCGCCCCCTGATTTCTACTACACTTGACAGCATATAGACAGAAAATATATTCTGTAATCATATGGATTCAAAGACAGGTTAGACTGCTGTAGCTGGCATCCTGCCTGTGTTTTGACATGATGTGTGATACTCAGTAAGGGAGCATTTGGAGGACAGAAAAGTCTACAAGGGCATGGGATGTACTCAAGGGACTAGCAAGGGACTCCTCTCAACGTTGGAGAAATTGCAAATGGCCTCACACACACACACACACACACACACACACACACACACACACGCACACACACACACACACACAAACACACACACACACACACACACACACACTCACACCGTCCTCTCTTTATACCATGCTGTCATGTGCTAAAGTGTCCCTGAAAGACACTTAACACATCACTCGGTGATTCTGAGGTTCCAGACATAGCTTTGACCCCCTGCGCTTGACCCCAGCTGGGCCTGACAGCTTCTCATGTCACATTCTGTCTTTGGTTTCACTTTATTTTTCAGCCTAGGGAAAGCGAGAGGAGGGGGGGGACACTTAGTTCTGATTTTTTTAAATGTGGAAGGAGAACATCGTCTATGTTGCACAAGAAGGTTGACAATTCTTTTTTCTATACACCTCATGACTATGGTGTTCACATTGAGCCACTTCACACTCTATGTTGAATCATATCTCACTTTGAGACAAGAATTTTAGTAGCCTTTGTCTTCTTTTTGTACAGATAAAAAGGCAACTTTACCAATATTTTAATAGTTATAAAAATAATACTCATCATATTATGCTTAATAGCATTGCTGAACTTGTGCCAATCTTATTTCTATTATGAATGTAATATACATCAGAAAAGAGTCTCATCTTTTGCCTGTCTTTTTGCCTGAAGTTCAGCAACACTTAAAAGCTTTGACATATGTTCCACACTCCTGGGGGAAGGGTCAGCAGCTCTTCTGTCTGCTAAATATGTGTCTGCCTGTCACAACCTGAGGGACGCACCATCCCATCATATCTGATTTTAGGTGAAGGTTTTATGAGCATACTGCATCAAGTGATGACATTGAGATATGCTGTATGGGTAATCGTTCATTAATGCGTATAAAATATGTAATATATAATATGTAATTAATATATATGCAATGAATATAACATATTTGAATATAGTATGTTATGAATATATATGTAATGCATGTGTATGAATGTATGTGCTTTGGCAATAACATGTCTTTGTTCATGCCAATAAAGCAAAATTGAATTGAAATGAATTATCCAAAGATAAAATGAATGTCCTCAATAAATCCTAGTTGTTGTTTTTTTTCTTATTTGCAAATGATTAGCTTGTGACATCTTAGGTAAGGGTGAAATGAGTCTTTAGCTAAGTTAGGGAAATGTTTGAGGAGTTAAAGTGCACAAAGGTGCTGATATTACAATGGACTGTAGAAAAATACAGTGAAGATAATGTGTTGATAGATGTGAAGTGTTATGCTAGGAAGTGGTTGTGCAACTGAAAACACACCTGCTGCTCACCTGGCAGGAGTCTCAAGTTGGCCAACTCACAAACAGGCTCATTATGACCCTCTGATACCAGGCCGACGGCTGATGAGAGGTGTGGGACAGGAAAACAGGCAACACACACACACACACACACACACACACACACACACACACACACACACACACACACACACACACACACACACACACACACACATACACACACACATACACACACACACACACACACACACACACACACACACACACACACACACACACACACACAAACCCACAGCTACTCACCAAGGCTGAAGCTACAGTCAGCTCCTGAACAGGCCTGAGCCAAGGCCTCCCTCACTGATCACAGCTCAGCTCTGTCTGATAAGCATCTTGCGCAACACATAGAAGTAAGTCTGTCCTCACACACACACTGAAATGCACACACACATACATACTCCTTTCTCTCTCTCTCTCTCTCTCTCTCTCTCTCTCTCTCTCTCTCTCTCTCTCTCTCTCTCTCTCTCTCTCTCTCTCCCCTTCCCTTTGCTTTGCTTTGAACTGGGATGATTTCGAAATCATTAACAACAGCCACAGGGGGTGGGAGGGAAGATTGGGAGGAAGAGTGTGAGGTCAAAGCTGAATATCAGGTTCAACTCACTACAGAAGTTAGCTTTAATTTCTTCCTCTACATGTCATTCTAACTTGAACAAGATAAACTGAATAACTGGATATACAACTCTACTTTTTTACAAGTATGACCTTTTCCAGATCTTTTATTTTTAGAAGGATATATGACTTGCTATATGGTCATAAAGAGCTCTCTGTGGAGAGCACACACCCACCAGGTTTCTCACTTCCCTCTTATTCTTCACAAACGGTGATTTATGCCCAGTGGGGACATCCAACTGACGCCACTATCAGGCATCAAAAGGTAAATAAGAAGTCACTTTCTGCTTTATCATCATCAGATGATATACTGCAGCATAGCACAGCAGCACAATGTTGACACATACTGATTTACACTACTGAACTGTATGCTTTATTAATGCACAGGCATCCTCTGATTTATGTCTGTACCTGTGGTCCTGGAATGCAGGACAACTACTGTACAATATCTGTTATGACTAAGTAGCCCTGACAACAGGCATGCCATGGCCGCCTGTCATGTTGGTGTGTAAATAAGGGAAATGGGAAGAACAGTGGCTGTTGCATACATGTCAGGAGGACATTCCAGAGAAGCTTGAGGTTTCATATCTTAATAACAAACACGTGACTGTGAGCGCACATACAGCACTTTTGGAATTACAAATGAAAACATGCAATCTTGCTTTAATACAATTGTGCAAAAACCTTCAGAAGGAGCGGAGAAACCAACTACTTCCCTTTTTCTGGCTATATCTTTCACCCTGTCATCTATGGTTATAGATTTTGATCTTTTTTGAGCTATCATTTGAACTTCCCAATTATTTACACATCTAGCTCATTTATGAAGATTGTTAGATTATCTTTCATTCAAGTTGATGTATCCTCTATTTTTTTCTCGATTGTTTGTGTTCATTTCCTTGATGACTAACTTGCTGTTGCCATTAAAACCAGTTTGAAAAAGTTATATAATTTTCTACGACCTCTATTGCTGATCCTTCTTAACTTGTAGAAAAATGTACGCGTTTCATTTACATTTTCCTCATCTTTGTAATGCAATGGATGGATCTAGGACCTTATATTTCTTCAGGCTCTTTTGCTACCTTTGCATATTTTGTGTTCTGTTTATGGGAGTATCAGACTATGGTATACTACTGTGCTCTGATTGGTTCAATCCAAGTGATGACAGCAGACCAAGACCACTTTAGTCATGATGTATTTTTGTTCATATATATTTCTTGTTCTGCTTTGAGATGTCATTGTAAAGTACATTTTCTTATGAAGTGTCACGTCACATGCACAACACATTAGCTTTTACAGAAAAAGAGAAACACACATTCACTCATACACACACTCTCTCACACACATATGTAACCTTATTTGCTGGTGTGAACTCCAGGGACTGTATCAGGGTTCAGAGTTCTAAGAACACCAGCAACACACAGCAGGTCTGCCAGAGGAGCCACAGAGTGTGACACACACACACACACACACACACACACACACACACACACACACACACACACACACACACACACACACACACACACACACACACACACAGAAACATACACACGCCACGGCAGCGCTGTCAGTGAGTCAGTGTGTGAGTCACACTCCGGCTATGCTGCCTCTTGATTTTATAACAGCCGCCAGCACGGCACTGTATCAAATATTCCAAACAACTGTACTGTGGGACTGTGTGGCAGACATGCACCTAAACTTTCATATGCATATACTGTACTTACATATACGTTCACATGCACACACACGCAAGATCACAATATTTTCTGTGGCCAAAAACGCCTGCACAAAGATGTCTGGAGAGGTATATTCACACATATACAAACAACACCTTTACTTTCATGTCTGTCCCTCTGCAGTCAAACACACACACACACACACACACACACACACACACACACACACACACACACACACACACACACACACACACACAGTTGCACCCTCATCATTAGAGATGACTGCAGATGACTCAGAAGGGGAGAGGAGGGAATCCTTACTTTGTAGTATGTCTGATCTGTAGGAGAGCCTATCAGAGCTCTGCACCACAGATACTGACTCCATTATGGTTGACCTATGATTCATTCTGTGTTCATTCTCAGAGGAGAGTTCACAGCTTCATATATAACAGCAGATAATATGAAGGGGTGTGTACATAGAATTTTACATTTGAGCATGGATTTATGGTGTTTTAATTTTAATCTGCATAATGAGTGAGTCTCCAGTTTTTATTATGAGCGAAACATTTTACTCTTGCCATAATGGCACATTTAAGACACTAAAAATACCTCCCATGTTTGGGTGTTTTTTTCAATCAGTTTGTGGCTTTCAAATGCAATCAGTCTCCTTTTACTGAGGGGTAAAAAGTAAAAGGTAACACACGCATACACACAACCCTAAGGTTTCAAGGAACACAATGTCTCCATATCACAGTTTAACAAATTCTACAGTCTAGGTGAGACAATTTTTTTAACAGCACCCTCTGGTGGGGAAAGTACACCATGCACTTTTCAACATTTCAAAGCAAAGGTGTGTCAAATCTCAAGTAATGTGCATTTAGGCCATCTCCTGTGGTGATACCAGGTGCAAACTATTGCATTTACAGCTGGTTATGGAACACATCTGAAGGCACAGGCAATCCAGTTCACTGTCTAAAGAGGTAAAACCTGTGGCATGGGAGATAGCTCATGGCAAAGTGAGATCAGTGGCACACAAGGCTCTAGGAGAAGGTACTGCATATGAGAGCAGCTGCAGGAGTCAGTACAGAGGTTGACGTGCACCATGGGTGATGGATTTGTTAGGAGTGGCAGGATTGCTGAGGGGCAATGAGTCAGAGTCAACGATAAGGACCTGAGGTTATGACTGACCTCTCCCAACTGTCCCTGTTTTCTCCTCCTCCTCCTTTCTCTTCACATCTGGTTCTTTGCATGGCTATCCTTGTTTGCTTTTTTAAAGTCAATGACTCAGAACTAATTCTTGAACCCTTTGTACGCTGTAATATTTTAAAACTTTTTTGTTTCCTCTAGAGCAATGCCTCTGACTGATCAATCCCATATCCATTCTTTTTCTCTGTGATCAGGGAGTGGAGCTTTCAGGCTTTACCTGCAATTGGAAAAAAACTCTGACTCACACAAACACACACTTTATAGGTGATGACTCATTGCAACACTGGCCATTCAGATCCATGGTACGCCAAAGCCAAACTGAAGCAGGAGCGCGTGTTAGCGTGACTGTGTTTGCATACACATTAACCTTTATGTGCATTAAGGTGTTGTTGCAACAAAGGGTTGATGACACACCACCTACACAGCTTTTATCTCACACAGCCACAGAGACAATCTGCGTTGCTATAAGGGAGCTTTTAGAAGGCTTTGTTTTTGTTATAGTTCTTGCTGTTGCTTGCAAAAAAAGACACAAATTCAGAATGTGCACATGTGTTAATGCATATATTGTTTCTTCTTCAGGTGTTTTTTTTGTTTAACACTTAAAAAATGTTTCTGGGTACGCGTCCAGAGGCAGAAAAGTGTTCATCATGACACGGGCAGCTGAGGAATGATGAATGTGTTGAAGTGACTCATGCAAAAGAGACACAGGAGCCATCAGCCGACACAGTGGCAGCAGCCTTCACTGTGACAGACAACACACACTGTAACACACACTCACACACACATCCTGATAAGCACAGACTATGTGGTGCAAAATGTCCCCGGCTTCATTTGTACCACTTTTGCATGTCTGTGGAAGAGATGAGTCACTTTCAACAGCGGGCGTCACGTAACTACTGTCACTTACACTGATTCACTCTCTGAACAATTTTCTAAAATAACAATCAAGCTCTCTGCAGGCATTTTTATGCAAAGTGAGTGAGGGTACGCTGTGCACTTATTATAGAACAGCAATTCTCTGGAACAATGCAAAATATGATTTATTCATAAAAGATGAATAACATGGAGCAATAAAAAGCAATATGATGAAACACTTCATGAGCATTTGGCTGTGTTATGTAAAAAATAAAGACAATAACTGGGTTTAAAGACAACATTAGTACAGAACAACATGTTCTGTATCGCACAACTACAACACTTTTACTACAATACTGCTTACACCAGCTGTGTCAAGTGACTTTGGCAATGACACGGCCTTTCTTTTTATAAGGTTGTAAAACGGTTACACACTTTTTTTTAAATATCCTTTTTCTCCTGTACAAATTAACATTCATCATCTGTGTCCTCCTCTTCAGATTCATCCACATCCTCCTCATCGTCCTCTTCCTCCTCCTCTCTCCTCGTCTGGCGGCTGCCGGTTCTTTGTTGCTGTGACAACAAATAAACAGTCACTACGCAACTAAAACACTTAGCAGGTAGTCATTAAACAGGATTGGTGCTTCCGCTCAGTGAACATTTCTTTTTGGAAGAGGGTTGTGGTTAGGAGCAGAGAGTATGCAGGTACATGCGGGAACACACCCCAGATTGAATAGACACAAAATTCCCCCACTTCTATTTGTCCAAATTTGCATTTAAGGACTCTATGAACATAAATATGTCAAATGTTTCAAGACAGACAAGTTTGCACATTAGTATGTGTATAATCTAAGAACAGGCTGTCATGTATCCCTTTTGAAAGCTGCTTCTCCTCTGCAAGTAGCCTGCAATTCTTGCTGTTTCTTGCAAGCATATTATTTGTTAAGCATTTTTCCACACATATATTGTCAAAATGTTGTGTGCAACTGCAAGCTATAATCTGGACACCTGCAGGTAAAAGATATGAGTAAGAGGATACAGCTCTTTAAATAAAATACGACTCTTCAAGTTTGAGAAAATGACATGTAGCCGTGGAGACCTTTTACAAGGTAAGTCTAAGAACAAGTTAGTGCAGCACCATTGCTTAGATGATAGGGAAAAAAAGGCATGATGTTACTGATATGCAGTGACATATGTGGACTTTGAACTAGGTAGCATGGCTCACAAACCCCCAAAGTTATTGAGCATCAGCTGTTGGAATGAGGAAGGTTTTGATAAAGGGAAAAGGGAATAGGTTTGTTTCATCATCACGATGGAATTTGTGAAAGTCAAATGTAGAATGCAATGTGATGACAGAAACTAGGGATCTAGTTTCTGCACTAGATAATCTACCTACTGTCTGTTTCTTACCTGTAAGGTCCCTGATATACTCAGGAAGGAGCAAGTCTGATCCAGCGATGATTTGGAATTAGCTCGCACTATGTCTATGCATGGCTGGTAGTCAGGGGGGTGCAGCAAGCTCCTGAACACCTGCCAAAGACAGTGGGCGCAATATTTTTCTAAAGAGAAACAGGAGAATCAAAGCAATGCCTACACACACCCATCTGTAATCTTAAGTGTGGAGTGAATATGATGCAAGATGAAAATGAATTTAAACTGTAAACTAAAACTGAGTTCAGGTTGCAGCACAGCTCAACACAGTTTAAGGGCGTTACGATGTAGAGCTCATATATAACTGTTGTGAAATGAAGATACTCAGGAGTGAAAACACACAGCTTGAGTATTTTAGAATCTGGAATATCCAGCAAATCAACTACAGAGCTGGCAATCATAAACAAAGCATCTCAGAAGGAATGCCCCTGATAACACAACAAACTGCCATTTCAACCTCACTGATGGTTTTCACTGTGTAGAAAATAAATTCCGCAAGCGGTCCTGATCAGGATTATCTTCATGCCTGTCATTGTGCATCTTTCAGATGATTCAATCTCCCATGCTTTGTTCTATGAGTCATTGAAAAACAACCTCGTCTGGGTGAGGAGTTTCGCTTCAATATGAATGGAAGCGAGATGATTCAGTGCAAAAACATACAGATGAGATGGCGATGGGTGGAGGAAAATAGCATGAGGGCATCCGCAGGAGGAACCTTGCTTGCTTGAATGGCACTGATACTTTGTTTTATTCACAACAGGCTTTGTGTCTTAGAATAGTTCAGCAAACAACTCAAACCAAAAAGTAAACAGAAAAAAGGGACCTAGCATGACTCTGAGTGGTGCCAATTCACCACAGCTTACATCAAAGTTACCACATCAGTTAGAGGGTGTGGACTAGAGAGAGTGTATGAGTCAGAGAGCAAAGGGTGTGCAAGGTCACAATAGGTCAGACTTGTTTCATTTTAAACACAGAATAGGGTGATAATGGAGGCCAATTTAGCACTGTTACACTTTTCAAAATACACACCCCAAATTAATTTGAGTGCATCCCTGGTACTTCAATGAATACGTCTTTAAACAATCTTTGTCATTGTTATTGATTCATCATTTAAATTTACCACCAGTAAATCAATCATTTAGTCCAAAAACATGGCATAAGGCTCTGAAAAATACTCATTACAGTTTCCAAGAGTCCAAAAGACATCTGTTGTCAAAAGTTCAAAGTGCAGACAGTTTTCATTTAAAACTGTCAAACAGCAGCAGGTTCTTACATGTCAATTAGCCTGAACCAGCATGGGTTTTACTGTTTTGCCTTTGCACGTTAGGGACACACACTTCCAACTGAACAAAATCAAACAATGTTCTCTTGATTGTTTCATTGACTAGTTGTTGCAGCATAAGTCCCATTTTCAAACTGCACTGAACAAACACAAGAATGAGACAGGAAATTACATCTGGGCCCTGAAAAACGGTGACTGGTTCATCAGCCTACCTCCAGGTCCTCTTCATCCACACTTTGAATGCTCTGGTAGGCCAGTGTGTACAGCTCCAAAGCCTTGGCATGAAACGTCATCTCCACTGTCAAACTCCCCAAAGGTCCTCTGTGAAGAGGAAGTCAAAAATAATATTTCAGACGTCAGTGAATCATAACTGTCTGGTCACCAAAAAAAGTTCTGAAATGACAGAACATGAATACTTTCAAACAACTGAAGGAGGATAAAGAGATGTGGGCAGCTGTCAAAAGTCCAAATCATCACTGTCTGGTTTCATTTCACTGACACCCACTGCTTCAACTGACATGTAACCACTGAAATGCTCTGTTTGAATTGAGTAGAGAAGTCAGAGCTGCAGACCTTGATGTCCCTAATGTTCTGCGTCTCAAACTCGTCTATGGTCTCCTCCAGTTGCCTTGTAGTCCTTGTGGCGTCCATGGGGGCTCTCTGAAGCTCACTCTCAGCCTGAATGGAGAGAGGAAACGAATATACAACTTACAGCATGAGATGTTATGACTGAAGCTTTTTCAGAGAGCATCAGTGTCTCATAGAAATCAAGTGTCACTTTGTGCTTCGTGATGTCATTGATCAGAAAAATGAGATTTAACACTGGCTTGGTTTGAAGGAGCACATTACTCAAAACTGGGATGATACTATCCACCTGCACTTTGGATACATGTGTCATGTGCTTGTATGAAATTTACAACCAAAAACAGAAGCTCTATAAAATAAGCAGCTGTAATTGCTTTGGCTTGAGTACAACTATTTTGACAATGACAAATTTCTTCAACAGGGTTTCAGAGTTATAAGTCAATCCATGATGTGTTTTACATATTATAAAAGATACAGAAAAATAAACACAAAGTCGTCATTCAACATCCATCCAGCTTGAGTGGCCACACTTTCTTTTATAAGTACTTGAGAAATGGATTTCACATTTGTTGTGAAACATCAACAGTAATGAGATGCACAGGTTAGATGGGACACACCTGAGACTGAAGACTTGGTCAAGGAAAAGAGGAAGGGAACATTAGCATTTGTTTTCTGTTTACTCTACTACTGTAGGTGGATCCTGATGTAAAAACTGCAAGTAGGTACAAATTGTTATAAAATAAAAAGACTTATGTCTGTTTGATGGGAGGGAATTTGGGGAACAAGACAAGGATACAATGATCTGCCTGTCAGAGGGGTTTCTCTGTCTGGTCCGCTCGAGCTGAGCCATCTGTTTGGCCTCTCTGTCTCTGGCACTCTGAGCTGTCTTCAGATACTCCTGCATGGGTACACAAGGACACAAACACGCAGTGTCCTTATGAGCAATAAAACTGTGTATGCTTTCCAGATACTTAATGATATGATCTTGTGAACATTTGGTGTAGCTCAGTGTGGATCAAGGCTGTGGGAACCCCCTGTAGTGCAGAATCTTGTTATTTTTCAGCAGTGTGATATAAATGATAGAACAAAGAAATGAATCATGTTTAAGCACAGACAGAATGTTTAATTTGCTGAACGTCACTCATTTTGAGACAAAAGTTGGAATTTATCATTGTTCAATTGTATTGATTGCATAAGCAATTGTGCATTGAGCATTTTTTCCCTTTAAAATGACTGAAAGGCTCTATGCTTGTTTTGGCAAGTCGACAACTATATCTTGAAAAACTATTATTTTCCTTCAAAAGTAAATAAAAAGTGTGATTTTCTGACTTTATTGTAGAGTTATGGTTAACGAGTTAATGCTTCTTGATACTTTTTAGACCAGAAAGTGAGTTTGGACTGTGGTCTTACCTGATGCTGGTAGAAGAAGTTTTCAAAAAGGCAAAGAGATCATTGGATGTGCTCGTGTGATATCATCCTCAAACTAATAGTGCCCTCATGTGGCCATGCATGATAACAACAATGCCAGCTAAATACCCAAAGGCCCAGCATGTTTCCACAGTTTCTCCCCACATTTCTTGTCATCATAACTGCATATTTTTAAGCACATTTGATCTAAAATGTATAAACCAAAACACGCTGCAGCTCAAGGCAGAACTTACCCTTTTACATTTCACCACAGCACCATAGCTTTTTAGAGGCTCTATGACTTGGCTTCAAGTCTTTCCACTTGAAAGGCAAAAACGTTCATGTCAAGTTACTTAAGAGTGAAAGCAGAAGAAAAAGAACACTGCAGTCCCACCTCAGCCTGGCAGTAGTCCTCAACCTTGGCAAGGTGAGCAAAAGGTCAGCAAACTTTTCCATTCCCTTTTTCAGGTTTGGTGTTTCTGTGTTTGCATATGCGCATATTTCCCGTACCATGAGATCGGCCTTGTCTCGCAGTCGGGCTGTTTTACGGGCATAGGCAGCAAACCGTTGGCTCATCTCTCCAAAATGGTTCTCCACATTGCTGACATTATCCTGGATTATTTTTGTCTGGTTATCCCTGATAAGGATGGAGAACAAAAGTAATCAGATAGCGCTTAAGGGCACAGAAGTACAAGAGTGACCCGTATATTTACCCGCAAAAGAGATTTTTTTTTTAGTTGCTTTCTTGGTCATCACAGTTTTAGCTTTCTGCATCAGTGTAAAGTACACCCTTTAACAAATGTAACAGCAGGCAGATGAGTGTAAGAGCAACACATTTATCCAACTACTTGAAAGACAACTCCCATGACAAATACTGTTCATTTAACAACTTTAATATGCAAATCCTTTGGTGGCCTTTTTTTAAACAATGAAATACATTTAGAAAAACACATAAATAATTAACATCCTTTATTTAAATTCTCTGAGTGGAAAGCTTAAAACAGCCTCTTCTGTACAAAACTTTGGAGTAAGTTACCCTAAAAGAATCAGAAGTGACACATGCGCTTTTATTTCACATATATTAGTTAGTATCGATATTTTCTTAGAGTAATCGATATTCAATGAGTAGTGTGTGATAATTGATATATCGATACCACAGAATCGATACCCCCACCACTAGTTTTCAACTCCACACACTCGTCTCTGTTTGTGCTTTAGGCTCTTCCGTTTCATTGAGTCAATATTAAGTGTAGCGAGACACAGTTTTTAAAGCTGCTGTTGGTAGTCCTGGAATAAACATCAGTCCAGGGAGAGTTTTCGAATGTAAACACTACTCCTCCACCCCAAATTTCCCTCTTACTACCAACCAGGAGATTGGCTCTGATTGGTCAGAGCTGATGGGAGCGATTGAATTTATAGATTGCTGGATACAGAGGTATAGAAAAATACAGAGATCTCGCCATGATCTCAAAATACCTAATTTATTGATGGCTGTTGATGTGTGTTAGGATTTTTTTGGGAAACACAGCACAAAATAAGTACCGTCTTCTTTAGCCCAATCCTACCAACTACAGCTTTAAAGTGGTATTACTTATATTAAATATTCTGTCCAGTTTACTTTTGAAATTGTTTGAATCAGCGGTGGAAGACAAATAGCCTATGCTCATTTTATAATTGTGTGTAGCACTTAATGTTAAATGAAAGGCACTTATCAATATTTTGGTGTCTTTACAGTCACACACAACACATCTCAAAATAAAAGGTTTACATATTTACTCTAAATTGTTCAGATTTTAATTATTGGATTACTCCTTACCATGGCCCAGAAAAGATCAACCTCTGCGAAAAAAATATTTAAAAACTATCAAATTGTGATAAAACGCATAATTCAATGTAAATGAATGTAATGCAAAACTCAATAATATCAATGAAGGCAAAGGTAATCTAAATGAGACATCCTTAAAAGTGAGACATAAATTAAGCTATGGGGGGGACAAAGTGCTGAAAATAAATAGCCTATAGCCTGATTCTTCTCAGAATTATGATGAGTATGACAGATTGATTAGGAAATAAATATTCAAAATCTTTCAGGTACATAACGAGTTTTAGTTCATCCAAATCTAGATGCGTATGAAACCGAGGGCGACACGCGTCAATCTGGTGGCATTGAACAATCTAGGACAGAATGATAGTAAAGTCGATCCACCGTTGTCGGTATGAAGCAATAGCCAGCCGTGATCGTATAGTGGTTAGTACTCTGCGTTGTGGCCGCAGCAACCCCGGTTCGAATCCGGGTCACGGCAGCCAGTTTTGACGGACAGATGAACACACAGAGTTATGAGACAGCATTTGACGAAAAAAATTGTCCTATGATTACCCAACTGGCTTTAATCGCAGTACGGGGAAAGCTTTCATGTAGTGAAACGCTATTTGTGGCGGCTTTTCTATGGGTTTCGGCCGCCTTCCGTAGTTCAGAGGAGACCTGCGGTCCTGAAGCGCTCCAGTAAAAAACAAACAGTCTTGCTTGGATCTAACAGAAGATTTATTACTGTTGATCGGCAGTTTTCACAACAAAAAACATGATCTTAATTAGGCTTTTCTCTGCAGTTAAATAACGAAAAAGAGAGCGGTCCAAAAACAATACGGCTCTCCCCTGTCTCATCAGTAACACCTGTCCCACGCTCCCTTATGTCACATTTCCGGGTAGGAGGATCTCATAATATAAACATTTAAGTATTTGAAATAAAACATAAACTTAGAACCTTTCATCATTTCATTTTCCGTAATGCAGTACTATTAAAAATAACAATAATCATCAAAATATGCAGAAATGGCTCTGACATTATTAGATAGATAGACTTTATTTCAGACCCATAGGTCCATATCAGCACAAGATATTATAAAATACTAAAAATAAGTAAAATACATGTCCAGCAAGAAATAAAAACATCATATGACAACAGTTTACACATTCATTTTGATTAAAGCATAAACAGGCATTTGTTCCAATGTTTCCAAAAGCAAGAAAAATACCTTGTGTGTCACTTAATGTGGTTTGATTGAAAATTTCATTTTCTGAATCAACTAAGTGACACATACATTTATACTAGTGATGTATCATGATCAAGAGCTGCAGCTCTGAGAGACGATGATTTATAGTGAATCAGAAGAGCCGGCTCGCAACGAGAGAGAGCCGGCTCCCAGTTTTTCCCTTTCGTGAAGACAGGGCAGATACTCACTGAGAGGAGAAATTGGATCAGCCCATCCAAAATGAGGCATCTTATTTTTCTCAATGCCAACCTGCACTGAGGACATTAACAATGTTTTCTCGAGTTTGGTTCTGGTTCTGTTTGCTTGAGTTTGGTTCTGGTTCTGTTTGCTAGAGTTTGGTTTTGGTTCTGTTTGCTTGAGTTTGATTCTGGTTCCGTTTGCTTGAGTTTGGTTCTGTTTCTGTTTGGTTGATTCTGGTTCTGGTTCTGTTTGCTTGAGTTTGGTTCTGGTTCTGTTTGCTTGAGTTTGGTTCTGGTTCTGGTTCTGTTTGCTTGATTCTGGTTCTGGTTCTGTTTGCTTGAGTTGGTTCTGGTTCTGTTTGCTTTGAGTTTGGTTCTCGTTCTGTTTGCTTGAGTTTGGTTCTGTTCTGTGGATATGTTTGCATATTTTTGTTAATTTGTGCAATAAAAAAGTTTGATTAAAATACTGAACAAAAGTAAGAATGGTTTTGTAACAGAATAAATGCACAAAATTAAGCAATTATAAGGCTTCTCATAAAACCAGTGTATGTAAAAGGGTTTTCAACACACAAACCATATTTTTTGCAAAGTTAAGGCAAGTAGACTGGTGGCTGGAGAGGTGCTGGTTCACTTGCCTGGGCACTGCCAAGGTGCCCTTGAGCAAGGCACCGAACCCCCAACTGCTCTGGGTGCGCTGGTTGACGGCAGTATCTTCACTCTGACATCTCTCCCTAAGCATGTTCATTGCATGTGTGTGCATTTATATGTATATACCAAAAAAACCTGTATGTGTAGCATGTCCAAAATAGCATGAGTGAAAAAATTGAATTTCCCCCCCTGGGGATCAATAAAGTACCTTTCTTTCTTTCTTTCTTTCTTTCTTTCTTTCTTTCTTTCTTTCTAAAATATACAGCTACGAAAGATCCTAAATTAAGAGCCGTTCTGGAGTCGAAAGAGCAGGCTCTTCTTTGGGAGCCGAGTCAAAAGATCCGACTCTCTGAAAAGAGACCAACTTCCCATCACTAATTTATTCATCAAATTTCTCAGTACAGAATGAAATGTAGGGACATTGTTTGATACAAATATAAAACTTGCACTGGTCCATCTTGGTAGTTTTAGGAAAACTCTATATGCATCATTCGGCCTATATGCTACCTGAAGCTTTATCATTTTAGCTCTACTGTAACTGCACCACAAATGAGCAGTATAAAGAGGAGTACAGTAAGCTCTAAAAAGCTCTGTTTTAACATTATCTGTGCACATTGGAAATTTACGTGCCAGTATATTAGCCTGTGCATAAAGTTTACAGCACTGTTGCTGCAGATCATCATCATCACATAAGTCTTTTCTGATAACATGCCCCAGATATTTGACTTAGTTTACTACACAGTGGCACTTGATCAGAGATACAGAAAGAAGGAAAGTTTTGCTTCTGATCATCCTTGGCTTTCACAATCATTATAACACTTTTTTTGCTTTCTCTTTTTGTTAGAATAAAGGGACTAAATATGCTTTCAAACACCTGAAAAGCCTCCAGTAATCGCCCCAAACAACAAGGACAATCTGAGAAAGACTTGGCTAGCGAGATGGTGTATTTCAAACGATTAAACCCCCTAAATGTTTCAATTAAGGGTTGACAAAACTTGAAATAGAGCATAGGTCATAGAATGTGACGTCTCGCGATACCGGGGCTCAAATCTCGCTCATGGTACTAACCAGGAAGCGAATGGCGGAAATACTGATCCCTTAAATTCACCTCACACTCCAGTTTACTACCAGTGGGTAGACGAGTGTTTTTTTCGTCAATGGAAAGGCTAGTCTAGTTGACAGCAGCTGTTTTCAGCATCAGACGGTGGACGGCTTTGAAGAAACTATGTCGTCGCGTCCAAGTAGGAGGCAGGATCGGTAAAGTGAAAGGACGTATATTCAGCCAATTACCGAGCTGAGAGTGTCCTTTTCACTGACAGCCTGCCACATTAAACATCGGTACGTTCAACATCAAATACTTCATCCAACATGTGTGCTGTGCCGTAACATACAAGGCAAAAAAATGTTTTAAAAAATCCGGCAACACAGTCGCCTAACAGATTTCAATAACATCAGAAAACAAAACATCTGTCAATGACGTGCATCAATACAAAAAAAAAGCAACCTTGTGGATAATTTGACAGCAACGTGACTTCAGTTTAATGTTTTAGATTGTGTCTAGCCTTTTAACCATCAGTGATATGGTGCTAAATTACAATTTTCAGCTACAAATATAGTAAATATGTATTGCAGCTTGATACATTTGTGGTGTAACAAGTGGTCAAGATAAGTCTTTTAAAATAACAGCGACTGAGGTCTTTGTGAAAACAGTGGTTGTTTTTGTGCCAAGCCTGTACTCTTATCACCCACCATCATGCTCTGTAGAGATGCAAGGAGGTCCCTCTCCCTCTCATCTTTTGTTTCATCTGTGTAGTTTAGCAACTACAAAACCTGATGAGCATGATGCGGAATATGTTCATGACCAGTTTCATCCATATCTTGACAAAACCCTGTTTCTCTGGGTGAAAAACGTGTGATAAATAACTTAACAATAGACACAACATGGCATCCTCAATATGGGTTTATGTTCAAAAGACATTTTTTGTGACTGGAGAGGAAGAAAAAAACGTGATTGTTTTCCTCTTACAAATTTAATGAACAACAACTGCAAGCCTTGTTGCCAAATTTCAGTGCCAAACCTTTCAGAAATCATGAGGAAAGCCCTCTCATAAGGTTAAAGTATCGTAGTGAGGTCCATGGTTTTAGTATGAGATCTTAAGTAGTCAAATATAGGTGCATCTTTCATGTCTCTGCATCTATTTATGATGTGTAATGTTATTTAGTTTCTTGTCTGAACATGGTCAGCATGACTTTTAGTGTATTATTGTGCCCCCTCCTGGACATCACTTCATACACTCCATCTCTGACTCCTCATTTGCAGACATATGGCCATTCTTCACGGCGATTTGACAGAGACAACGTAAAGGGACAAAATCATCATCATGTTTCTAAAAACATCCTTCACCACCTTGATCGTGGGGTTGTTTGTGGTGTATGTGCTCCACACCTGCTGGGTGATGTATGGGATAGTGTACACGAAACCCTGCGACAGGCCCAACGGTGAAAACTGTATCACACCCTTCCTGGCAGAGAACCCGAAACTACAGGTCAGTAAATGTAGAGAAGTCAATGGATTTACTCTCACTCTGTTGAATCCTAATACTCTGTGTTTTCTGTTCAGCTGTGTGTGTGTGTGTGTGTGTGCGTGTGTGCGTGTGTGTGTGTGTGTGCGGGTGGGTTTAAAAGGGAGCTTAGGAATGAGGCCAGTAGTAAGCTGTATGATTTTAATAATAGCTTAATGTTGCTCTATGTGTCCAGTTGAGTATCTTCACTGCTTTACGGCCCAGTGCAGAGGGAGGACATACACTGATCCACAAAGAGGAAGAATTTGATGTCAACGCCAAATTTGAGAGGTTGGTTGAGCCTTCATCTTTGAGATTTTGACTGAACAGTTATAACAAGCATGGCAATTGAATTGTCTCTGGTCTTACATATGATCGGCTAAGCCAGATTGAAAGCTGTAAACAAGCTGAGTAATGCTGAACTTTGACAAACCCCTGCCCATGAGTGAAATTTTCCAAGAAAACTGCTGTGACATATTCACACATAATCCATCATCTCATACACAGTATATACTGATCTGAAATGCCTTCTTCCTCTTGTTTCTTCCTTCCTTTCTCTCTTTTTTTTTCTTCAGGGTAGTAAATGTCTCCCTACCCAAGAAGACCCGCAACAATGGGACTTTATACGCCCTGATATTTGTCCATCAAGCTGGCTTCACTCCGTGGCAGGATCCACGACAAGTCCACTTAGTGGCTCAGCTCACAACATACATGGTCCCAAAACAACCCGAAATCTCTCTAATATCTGGGGAGGATAAAACACAGGTATAAAGTTTTCAACTGTATCATGTTTTCTGGCACAGTCCTGGGTGTTACAGATCATAGGGAGAAGCTTTAGGTAGCTATTATATATAATTGGTATGAAAGATAAGCAGTAAATATATGTATGATTATGTCTTTATTTAACCATTATTATTTGTCCATTATTACATCCATTATTGTTTTTTCAAAAACAACAACAAAATGGACAAGTTTGGTATCCAATTAGACGTTTTATTTGAGAGTAAAATATATTTGTCTAAATTTGTCTCTGTGATCACTCAGGGTAAGAAAGAAGAAGCTCAGCAGAAGAAACGGCGTGCTGATGCAGGAGATGGCCCCAATTCCCCGTCAGATCACCCGGTTTCTCACTGGCGCACTCGCCTGACACTGAACATCGTGGGTGACCACTTCGTGTTTGACAGAGAATCCCTGCCGAGTGATGTCCACAGATACCTCCGAGTGTAAGACGCAGATAAAACATTGTCTTAGAATAAAAACGTGTGGGTATAGTTTGGATTACATGCAAAAAAAAATGTCAGCACTCTTAATAAAGTCAACAACTTTTAATTATAGATGTAGGCTGCTGTCAACATCTGTCATTACTGACTTAATTGTGAGTGCCGATGTTTGCAAGTAATTTTTTTTACCTTGGGTTAGCAGCTAGTGAAATTAAAAACCTTTTGAGTTAAGCACTCCAGCTCTTTTCTTGCTTGTGTATGGTTTGGAAACTGCTGTCAATGTTGAATATTATCTAAACTAATGTGTCATCTGTTTTTCAGATTCCAAAATGGTAAAAAGATGGTTTATCTACCGCTGCTATTTGTTGATGAGCTCAGCAACAGGGTCAAAGACCTTGCGGTAAGCTCTTATATCTTGAATTCATATGTTGGGACACTTTGTAAGTGACTGTTGGGCTAGTTTTGAAATGCACATTTTGTATTCTATCTAATTTATTATCTGAACTTGTTTGAAGTAAGCAAATTTACATACCTAAAGAAGATCATTCTAATTATGTGTAAATGTGTGTATTTGAAGGAGATCAACAGCACTTCCACGGACCTCCCTCTGACCATCTCCTACGACGCCATCTCTTTGGGGAGGCTGCGATTCTGGATCCACATGCAAGATGCTGTTTACTCTCTGCAGCAGTTTGGTATACTCAACTTGATCTTTCCCTCTCTCTCTCTCTCTCTCTCTCTCTCTCTCTCTCTCTCTCTCTCTCTCTCTCTCTCTCTCTCTCTCTCTCTCTCTCTCTCTCTCTCTCTCTCTCAATTTTTTTTTCAATTCAATTCAAATTTGCTTTATTGGCATGAACAAGGAGATGTTATTGCTAAAGCACATACATTCATACAATACATTCTCTCTCTCTCTCTCTCTCTCTCTCTCTCTCTATCTCACACACACACAAACACACAAACACACAAACACACACACACACACACACACACACACACACACACACACACACTGTCTAGAAGTGTTTTGCTTTAATACCAAATACTATGTTTGTCTGTCTCCTTGTTGCAGGTTTCACAGAAAAAGATGCAGATGAGATCAAAGGAATCTTTGTGGATACAAACCTGTACTTCCTGGCTCTGACCTTCTTTGTCGCTGCCTTCCATGTAAGACTGAAGTCAGCATTTCACTACATCACACTAGAAAAATCATATAACAGTATACGTAACAAGCAGAGAAGAGCTTAAAGATCTGTTTACTTAACAGGCCCTGAATAAATATATGAATAGAAGTTTGGTAATGCTTCATGTGGACCTTTTCATCCATCACATAAAAGAAACATGGCTGTTTCAACCACAGACTGTATAAAACATTAATGTAGTCCCAGTGACATCACCCAGTGATTTATCAAATGGGGTTTTAAAGACCATATAGGATGGTCACTGTAATGGAATACAGCTACATCACGCCCGCCTGTATGTCCACTCACCCATGCCCCTTATTATGCAAATCTATGTATTGCTTAATGCTTCACTGTTAGTATGAATATCTTAAAAGCAGATGCATTATAACTCCAACTTTTCCCCACTTTTGCTCTATTCTCCAAAAAAAAAAAAAAAAGCAACATATAACTCCATGCACCCTTGATATCAAACAGATCTGAGTCATATGTCTCTTGTCAATTTCTTCTTCAGCTCCTTTTTGACTTCCTGGCATTCAAGAATGACATCAGTTTCTGGAAACAAAAGAAAAGCATGGTGGGGATGTCCAGCAAAGCAGGTAGGTCATTTTCTTTCCAGGGACTAGATATACTTGTATACAGTTTCAACAACTAAAGTCGTGATTTCAATCAGGGAACAAAACAATAACAATGTTTGAAATGTTCAGAGATTCAGATGCACGCTACAAATTAGTCGTAATTGATTAACAGAGCATTTTGATTTCACTGTAACTATATGCTTCCAAGGTTCTGGCACAATAAGACAAGTTGAGTTCTAGATTGATAAGATAGAAAATACAAACAATAAGAGTAGACAGAATTCACTCTCTGCAGGTGCATGAAAACTGTAGAAAGTCAGATGTGTCACATCAACATTTGTAAGTGTGTCTTGTTTTGTAGTGCTCTGGAGATGTTTCAGCACCATAGTGATTTTCCTCTACTTGTTTGATGAGCAGACCAGTCTTCTTGTCCTCATACCTGCTGGTATCGGCTCTATCATTGAAGTGAGTACACAGAGACTGGACACATATTATATGTGGTGATAAATTACTCAGGTTCACTGGCATAATTCTTGTTTTTGTTGCAGGTATGGAAAGTCAAGAAGGCTTTTAAGATTCAAGTTTTCTGGAAAGGAGGCAAACCAACGTTCCTGGTAGGTCTGTGTGTGTGTGGTAGATCTGTTAACCTTTTTATAAAATAAAAATATAAAATAGACAACACGATAGGCCTTGTTTTGGATTCAAATGGAAAGTGCTGAATTTCCTGATACTGTTTCAGACCCAGCCTCCCAAACAGATATAGGCATAGAGAAATTCTGTGTGAAGATGTGAAAAATAAAATGAATGTTTCTTTTTCTTTCCCGTTGAACAGTTTGGAAAGTTAGATGAATCAGAGAGAAGAACAGAAGAGTACGACACTCTGGTAAGACTCACTTATCGCTAGGAATACATTAGATGAGTGTTAACTGAATGTCACGTTATTTTTGTAGTCAGTTCAATGAGGGTGCGGAAACTTTTGTTACTTCACATCATTGATGTGTTTTAACTAGAAGCACAGGTATTCTTGTGACATGTGTGTCTCTTTAGGCCATGAAGTATCTGTCATACCTCCTGTACCCATTGTGTATTGGTGGGGCGGTGTACGCTCTAGTATTTCTACGATACAAGAGGTACCTCTACAAAACATGCACACTTTTTTACTAAATTAAAGCTCATCATGTGCTGCTGATGTCAAAATCCTAACATGAAATGGTTATCTGTTCTAGTTGGTACTCGTGGTTGATCAACAGTCTGGTGAACGGTATGTTTTTTCTTTTAATCTGACTACTTTGGAGATGAGACATACCAAATACATTTACGATTGCATTATAAACAGGATTCAGATTTTCAAATACATTCAAATCATTTAAATGAAAGACAAGGCTTTAACTTGATCTTGATTATTTCAGGTGTGTATGCTTTTGGCTTCCTCTTCATGCTTCCTCAGCTGTTTGTCAACTATAAGGTCAGTTCAGCATGGTGAAAGTGTGTGTGACTGTGAGATCGATCTTCATTTGCTGAAAGTTTTAAATGTGGGGATGAATTAGATGCATTTATGAAGAGGAACTTGTCAAAGTTTGAGTAGCATCTCAACTTAATATGGAATTATTATGACTAATACAGTAATTTTTACATTCACTGTTACTCACCAAAACCCACCGTGTGTGTCTTTGAGGTCTAAAGGAAATATGGAGTTAATGTCCGTCTTAACCATGTTTACCAGCTTGCAGTATTCCAATTGCAGCCTGTATTAGTGTGTCACTACCACCTTGTGATGAATGGAATATCATTCAAAATTAAACAGTAATTTTCTAAATTAAACAGTAATTTTCTAAATTAAACAGTAATGTTTGACATGTTTTGACCCAAAACATGGAGCTAATGATTGAAAAGCACTTACACAGTAGCTGAAGAAGGAGTCTAAGACTTCACAGGAAACATTTAAACTCCTTCAGATATTTTAATGGAACTGTTCCTGCTAAAACTTCTTTCCTATTTAAAGATTTCAGAAACAGAAATTGCACCACGTCATTGCTTTGAATTGATTTTCTCTTGTTTTTTCTGACTTATTCTAACCAATAATTATTCTTTACAGTTCAAATCTGTGGCCCACCTGCCCTGGAAAGCCTTCATGTACAAGGTGAGAACAATCTGTTAATTCAGGGCACAGTAACATGTTTAAATGAGTACATGGACTAGATTTGGAGCTTTTGGGTATTTATTTAGAGGTTTATACTTAATGAAGTGGAGTTCTTTATCTGTGATTGGTTGGTAAAAAGTTAGATTTGGTATAACTGATATTGAAATGTAAATTGAATAGTTAATTTGAGTTTACTGTCAATGAATTTGATTAATTTTATGGATGTATTTTTCACATTGGTATGTCATTAATACTGACTGGTGTTGCCAGGCATTCAACACCTTCATCGACGATGTGTTCGCTTTCATCATCACCATGCCAACGTCCCACAGACTGGCCTGTTTTAGAGACGATGTGGTGTTTCTCATTTACCTCTATCAGAGATGGTACACACACACACACACACACACACACACACACACACACACACACACACAGACACACACACACACGCACACGCACACGCACACACAGAGTCCAATATCACTGATTAATTTGACCTTTTTCTATTCTTATTCTAACCTTGAACTGCCTCTCTCTTTCCCCCAGGCTCTACCCAGTGGACAAAACAAGAGTCAATGAATACGGAGTGTCTTATGATGAAAATGAAAAACCCAAAGGAAAGACACACAAGGACTAGAGAGGAGTGACATGTTGCTGGCGTCTATGATGTGGTACCTGTGGGTGTAGTCTGCGGTTCCCCTGGTATCCGCTGATCTTATTTGGCATCATTCACTGATCTACTTCTAAATCCTGCCTTATTGCTGTCCAGAGGGGTACTACTTTTTGTTTTGCAGTGTGTGACAGGACAGGAAGATCAATCAGCTTAATCTCAACCCCATCTCAACTGACACTGCATCCCATAAAACACCCAGCTCACCACAAAGACCATTACTATTACAGTTCTAACACTCAGCTTCAGTGTATGCTTCCACAGCGGCTGTTTGTCGCCATGCCGAGCCTACTCAGCTATAAATTCTGTCTTTCCTTTTTTACATGTCAATTCACAAAAAGGGATTTTTATACTTTTAATATTCATGTGTTTACAAATTACAATGAAATGACATATTTTTATTCCAGTAACTCCAGGTGTGATACATCTGAGCTTTCAGGAAAAAAATCTGGTCTTCATTATTGCTTGATGTTGAGATTGATGGTACTTAAAGTTGGAAACTGCTGACTTAAGTTACTAAAAAGTAACAGGACAGCTGAATTTGGCAAGTAAGGCAGCACAGACACGGGTGGTCAAGAAATGGGTGTATTGTTAGTCCACCTAAATATTCCCAAAATGAAACTTACAGATCGCATTCCTATAATTGAAATAATGTTAATGATGTTTTATTATTGCACACTGGAAAGGTTGTTTACCATTTACCTCAGAACTATTGTGTGTACTTTTCAACATGTTTTTATCCCAACTTAACAAATAGAGTAGTCAATATACTGTATGTAAACCCAGGGACACAATACAGAGTGACAGTTGTGAAGTGAGAATAAGCAGAATGAGGGGGTAAAGTAAGTCAAATACAAAGGGCATCTAAGAGGAAGAAAAGTCTGCTGTTTTAAATACATTAATTTCTACAAGTTATTCACCAACTTAATATCCTATGAATTAAAGTATATGACCACATACAAATAAATTGTGCATTTGAAGCAGCCATAAGATTCTAATGTGTTGCTGCAGAGTCAGGGATAAAATGTCTGAATATTACAAACTTAAACATAAAAGTTCCAAAATAATTTAGTGTAATTGGCCTGAATGTGTCCTGCCCTGTCCACAGCTTGGTCATTCCAGGAGAGGGGACCTCAAATAGCCACACAATCTTTTCACTACAGTCTTTTACCTCCTTGAGTATTTTTTACATATCTGGGCCAAGACAACATTTTAGTGCCAAATGTGAGAATTAGTCTTCATCTGTTTTTGAACTTTGAACATTCACCATGATTGGTCTATCTGATGTTTTTAAATAGGACGCTGACATTGTAGGTAAAAATGTAAATGGTAAGACTTGAGAAAAGTATTACTTCATCTGAATTTACAGTCACATTTGATTTTTTCTTTCAGCCATATTGTTTCATCCTTGTGTTTTTATTTTTGAATAGAAATACTTTGCTTGGAATCAGCGTACACCATATTCAGATGTCAGGATTAGGTCACAGAGATCTAGTACAGGTTTTCTCTTCCAGTGTATAAGCAGTCAGGAGAGATTTACCAGAAATTTGCCTTGGAATGGTTTTACTTGTTGTAATGTTTATGCTTTTGATGGAGATTAAATAAAAATGACTGACTTAACATCTCGTTGTTGTTTTTTGAGGAATGGTTTGATTGAAAATTTCTGGACATAATTTCTCTGTGCACCCTCGCACCTTTTAGGAAATAATGGCAGCTGGAATTAAACGAAGAATGCTAAAAGACCTGCAAAGTGTCAAATTAGCAGCCAATGAGTTACATTTTAGTTTCAAAGACGCCTGTCCATATCTACAAAGACTAACATTTGCATGAAAGCAGCTAATTTAAACAGATAAAGAAAACCAGTTTTGTATTAAAAGCAAAACCCTGTTTTGTATGTAAGGCAAATGTCATAAAATGAAATAAAGTCGTCCATGTGTGTTTAAGGTTGTAGTTTGTTGTTTTATTAAAATAATCTTTCTTTTTTAAAGATAGATATACTTTATTTCAGACCCATAGGTCCATATTAGCACAAGAGTAATATAAAAGACTAAAAATAAGTAAAATACATGTCAAGCAAGAAATAAAAAAATCATATGACAACAGTTTACACATTCATTTTGATTAAAGAATAAAAAGGCATTTGTTCCAATGTTTCAAAAAGCAAGAAAAATACCCTGTGTCACTTAATGTGGGCTGAGTGAGCTTCCTTAAAATTTCATTTCCTGAATCAGCCAAGAGACACATATATGTATACATCAAATCATGAAACGTAGGGACATTGTTTGATACAAACATAAAACTTGCACTGGTCCATCTTGGTAGTTTAAAGAAAATTCGATATGCATCATTATATGCTACCTGAAGCTTTTTCATTTTAGCTCTACTGTAACTGCGCCACAAATGAGCAGTATAAAGAGGAGTACAGTAAGCTCTAAAAAGCTCTGTTTTAACATTATCTGTGCACACAAGAAATTTACGTGCCATCATATTAGCCTGTGCATAGTTTACAGCACTGTCGCTTCAGATCATCATCATCATCATCATCACATAAGTCATTTCTGATAAAGCATATCACATGGAATCAACCATAGACTTACTGTATATATTTTATATATATACTAGCTCGACTCTTCTCTTCTGTTGTCCCTAAATGGGGGAATGCATCGTCCTACTCCATTCGATCTGCAGAGTCCCTCTCTACTTCCAAAAGACAGCTAAAGACCCAGCTCTTTAGGAAACAGTATGCACTTAGCTAGACTGTTCTCCACTGTTGTCCCCAGTGGCAGATCATGTCTTCCAGCTAAAGTTGACTCACACTGTCCTGCTCTACTCTGGGAATCTGTGTTCAGCTCTTGAGTGACCCAGCACTTGGTACTTTGGTCATTATTGTGGTGATGGTAATTCTTGATGATGATAATAGAAGGTCTTAAATTGTTTGGTTGCTTCATTGTAGATGTTCCTTATTTTACTATATATATATAAAAAAGAAAATCCTTATTTACTTCTGTGCATTGCCTTTACACTTTTTGGCAGTACCTGCATCCAAATGGACCTGAAGAACTTTGTTACTCTTACTGATCTTGTTTCCTCTTGTCTAGATATTTGCTTGTGTTGTTCTTGTTCTCGTATGTACGTCGCTTTGGATAAAACCGTCTGCTAAATGACATTGCTACGTAACAATGTAACAAAGTAAAAATGTAACAATGTAACAAAGTAACAATGTAACGATGTAACAATGTAACAATGTAACGATGTAACAATGTAACAATATAACATTTTACAAACTGTCTATGGAATTAACCCATCCTTTGATTTGGACTACGTATGATGTCACTTCTTGTACGTACTTACGTTGGATGCACGCAGCCCTGACGTGAGTACATATAGCAAGCTCCCGCCCTCTTTCCCTCCCTTTCCGCTTACCGACGTAAACGTGCCTAAGGTGCTCGGTTCTTCACCCGAAGCTAAGGCCCGCAATCCGGCGACTAGCACCGTCAATATTAGGCATCCAACGCGACAAATATAAAATCCTACATCTACAATGGCCTCCGTGTCCGAGCTCGCCTGCATTTACTCTGCTCTGATCCTCCACGACGATGAAGTACCCGTCACCGTAAGTGTCCCGGTTTACCCCTGACAGCTTAGCCTGTAAATACATGTAAACTGGATCCACCGGCGTTCTGTTCTGGCAATGATAGCCCTAAATATACAAGTTTGATGACGAAGACCATCTCATTTAAATTGGGCTGTCACAAGTTTGTGCGTTTGAGTTATAAGAAGTCCCAACAATCTTATTTGCCGGCAAAAATGGCGGCATGCGTACTGCTAACGTAAGGCCACGTTTTAGTACCAGATCACAGTTCATGTCTTGTGTTTTAGGAGAGAAATATACAGCATGTGGCCCTACTTGTTGTTTATTGACACATGTCTTCGTCGTTTAAACTATCTTTTGGAGTTCTAGGTGCGTCGCTCACTAAGTAATAGGTGCCAACGAATGCTAAGCTAATAGATCAATAGTATATCGAATGCTACTGAAAGCTTTAGACAGGTTGTAACTGTGACACACGTGTGGATGTGTGCTTAGCTTCATCTGCCATAAAGCAACAGACCTTTGTAATGCTAGCTGAACCAGTGAGACACACGTGGAGGCTGAACATCATCAACATGACGTGCTAACCACTGGGTAAACTACGATGTAGCACTGATCAAACCTAGTCTTGTTGGAATGATCTGTCACTGATGGGATTGCATTACTTCCCAGTCAGTATAAAATGTAAGTAGTCAGTACTGACTAAAGATGTCTTCAATGTTTCAGTCAACACACAATGAACTGAACTATATAGGATTTAATAAATCCAGATTGCAGAATGGCTTTAAGTAGTCTCTTTTGATCTACACAGCATCCCTTCAAACAGGCACAAATAGCATGTGCATTCAATGGCATGCATGAAACATACAAACCCCCTGAGCCTGGAATAGTTTTTATTTGCTATACTGGTGTTTATATTTAAGGGTGATGAAATAAATGTGTAACTAATGTTGGGTCCCGTCTGCAGGAGGACAAGCTGAATGCCCTGATCAAGGCTGCAGGAGTCACAGTGGAGCCTTTCTGGCCAAGTCTGTTTGCCAAGGTGAGTGAACAACACAGATATGTATATGTATATATAATTTTTTTAGTCCAATGTACTGGTGTTGAGGAACTTCAAACGTTTGAAGGGTTGGTGCACATTATAAACTTACAGCAGTTCAAAATGATGACATCTGTTGATCTAAAATTTGATATTTTAGCAGCTTTCAAGCAGTTTGACTGTCTGCTGTGAAATAGTACCCTGTGTTTTTTCTTCAAATAGCTCACCTGTAAAACTAGATCTATGTTTTCTGAGACACTTCTTACTTTTCTTGTTATAAATACATGGGTTTCATGTCTTAAAATTTGCATTTTATGCTCAGTAAAAAATAAAGACTCAAGCCCAGGTTGAGAAGTGACTGCTGAAAGATGCCCCCTCACCTATGAATGAATAAGATGTGATGATGAAATAATTTACTGTGGTCCTTGTAGGGACTGTTTCACTCTTTAGCTTTCAGTCTAACTCAGTTTAAATTCTCAGTGGTAAGGTCAAAAGTGAGATGGTTGTGGTCAAAAACATATTTCAAAGTGAAAAATCACAGAAGTCAA
Organism: Notolabrus celidotus; assembly: GCF_009762535.1. NCBI lineage: Eukaryota > Metazoa > Chordata > Actinopteri > Labriformes > Labridae > Notolabrus > Notolabrus celidotus. The sequence continues at coordinate 18,541,491 of NC_048287.1, read as the reverse complement.
GATTATTGTTGACAATTTCAGGCAATCAAAACATGGAAAGCACCAGTAGGATTGACTTCAGATTCTTCAAAGGATCTTTGAAATGAACATGACCCTAATGTGACTATTCATGAGGAGTTATAATTAGTATAGGGGTCTACTTGGTAAGCACCACTTTTTACACAGACTTGAATTGTGGTCGGTGTGTTCCTCACCAGTCTTGGGCATATGAGTAGTCAGACGCTGACATGAGAATTTGTCATTTTGCAGGCTCTTACCAGCGTTGACATCGGCAGCCTGATCTGCAACGTTGGAGCCGGAGGTGGAGCCCCAGCTGGTGCTGCTCCAGCTGCTGCTGGAACCGCCGCCCCTGGTGAAGCCCCAGGTAACTGCACGAACTCTGGTTGAAATCTAGAGAAGTTTTTAAACAAAAAAATTCTGATAAATAATTTAGGTTTGTACAGTGTGCAACACCTTTTGCTTCAGGACTTGTTGATATGATGTGATCCCAGGCTGTGCCTTTTTTAATCTGATGATATTATTATACTTATACTTTTATTTGTATGCCTTTTTATTCTTATACCTTGTACAAAGAGAGCACAGTTTACCAACTCAAATTTCTTGTGTTCAAGCATACCTGGTCGATAAAGTGGATTCTGATTCTGATAAAGTTAACTTAAGTACTTACCAAAAAGAAAGCCAGCAACACCAACAGCTGACTCCTTTTGGTCATTATGAAAATGCTAATCTCAGTTTTGGCCCTGTTTAAAAGTTAATAATAGTTGCCAATGCGAGTACCTTGAATCTTATGACTTTGTTAACCATACTTTCTTTTTTATCCTACAGCCAAGGAGGAGGAGAAGAAAGAAGAGAAGAAGGATGAGTCTGAGGAATCTGACGATGACATGGGATTCGGTCTCTTTGATTAAATCAGCTGTTTTTGTAAAAACACAATAAAACAACAAAAACACAGCTACCTTCCTGAGTTTTTTTTTCTTCTACACCATGAATAGTCTTGTGTACTTCTACAAATATTGCTTATGACTTCTAAAAGAATGAATGTAACAGCTATTGATGGGGGGGGATTCAATACACATGACACTGTAACTAGTTTAATTAAATGGAAGTTATGGGAGCTTAAAATACTTGTGGAGGGAGTAATGGTACATGCAGAAAAATTCAGTTGGTGTTGAAGGATATTAAAGGTGAAGCAAGGAATTGGATTAGGTGCTAACACTGATTTCTGGTCCTGTCAAACTTATGGATGCAGATTTGTTTGTCATTCACAATCTGTAAGGACAAAAAAAAAAGTGACTTCTTAATTTCAATGGCATTGCAATTGTGGGTAACCACAATGTCCTTTTGAATTTTACATTATTTGGTTATCTGTTACAATCCAGAAATACAAAGATTGTGCAGACAGCCTCAGCCTCAAGAATGTTGGGTATATGAACAACTATGAGACCAAATATAAAATATATTTTTTTACATTTATAAAGATTATAGAAGTTAAAGCTGCTGTGAGGAACTTTTGATTTATATCAATTTTGGTGCCCCATTATGGACAAAGTGATACCTCTTATCTCTTGTTCTGCAAAGTAGTGTTTTCAACAAAAACCTCACCCTGCTGTCTTTTAACAGTCAGATTTGTCCCTCAATGTGATTATTTGCCATGAAAACAGCCAGAAAAAGGATGTTTCTAAAGCCAAATGTCATTCATGTGGTCTGACACCTACCCCCTCTGAGTGGTTTAAGGCATTAGAAATGACAGCAGAGAAAGTATCAGTGTTTATGGTTTTTTTTGCTTTTGAAGGTCATAAAGAGGCATCAGTGTTGGTTTCAGTCTGTTTCTCAGCTAGTGAAAAACTCCACATAGTGCCTTTAAACAGTCTTTGTACAAATAAAGAAAAAAATATAAGCCTACCCTCAATGTGTGAAATTGGCATAGTCTTGTGTGTTAACTAAAATATCACAAAAATCAATTAAATGGTACGTAATTTTGAATTAAACCAATATCTAAGACGAATGATCTCCTGCTTAGCTATTATGAACTGAAATAGTAGAGTGGGTCGTCTCCTCTCAGTCGAAAAATGATGGTTCGATCCCCAGCACCTACGGTGTTTGGTAAACGGTGAATTAACGACGGAGTACAAGCACCATATTAGAGAAAATTAAACCATTTAGAGAATAAAGTTGTGTTATGACTAAATAATTAATTGAATAATGCTATTAAGAGGAAAAAGGCGTAAATGTATGAGAAAAGTTGTGCTTCTTCGAGAAAAGGGTCGCAATTTAACTTTTATTACTGAACAAAGCCATTCACTTTTCAACATTTGACAACAGTTTGTTGTCAGCCTTGGTAAACATCAAGGTAGTCCATTAGTGCCACGTGCTGACAAACAGTGCTAGTTTACTTGATAGCTGCACCCCTTTCATATCAATGTAAGGTCCTGGAGGCTGACGTCACATGCTTTCCCCGAACCAATGGATATTGCGAAATGTGGCTGGAGCTTAATTTTACGTATCAAATAACGCAAAATGTTACGTAGTGGCATATTCACAAAGTATTTTCACGTCGTACTGTAAGCATCAGTTTCCGTAGTGTAGTGGTTATCACGTTCGCCTCACACGCGAAAGGTCCCCGGTTCGAAACCGGGCGGAAACATGTTTTCAATATTTTTGTAACTTTAAAGGGTAACACATAGAGGTGCATATGTCTGTCCAGTGTAATCACAACATGAGTCAAATGTCCTGTATGAAAGGCTCGGACATTCTCATGGGAGTAAGGGGTTAATAATCCTGCTCTGGCTCTGGCTGCATGCACGAGGCATTACTTCCTCCAGCAGTTTTATTTGAGTCGCTGATGAAAATTAAGTGTTCTCATTTCATTTATGTGTTGCTTATGGTGTGTATACCTTTTTCCCCAATCCCAGTGCTCTAGTTACTCACTACTTTTGCTTTGAAGTCAGCTCATGAATTTCCTTCTCTTTTCTGAAATATGATCCCTAGGACAGTAAAGTCTGTAGTTCTGTTTGTCTCAGTGATTTAGCCGTACCTGGATATCGTGCGTCTCCACGGTTGAATGTGGAGCAAACACAGAGCAGATTTCACTCAGATCAGGCCGTTCATGATGGCTACAATTCTCCACCTGAGCACCCATGGCCATATCTTTAGCCCGTGTTAGAGGTTTTTGAAATGAAGAATGATACGTATCTTTTGAAATGTTCTCCCCGTTTCCCACTCTGCTCAAACATACCAACATTCGCAGTCCAACCCGAGAAAGCGTGTTGAGCTACCTAACATTTGTTTAATTCCAGATGAACGTTTCAAACTAAGTTGTCTGTGCCTGGAGTAACTTAGTTGCTGTTTTTATTCCATGGTAGAGATTTCAAGTAATGGTTTCTAGATAAGAATATAGAATGTAACAAAATGTACTTCTTGAATGCACTCATGCTTTGTGAAAATACAAAGTTTTTGAGAAATTTTAAAAAGTACTTTGAATACTTAAGTATTTTCTTTTTGAGGCCACAAAAACCTTTGAGTTTTAAAGCACCAAATGTAAACCTTGTCCAAACGGTGTGGACTCAACGAAAACAATAGAAACATGTTAACATGCCAACTACAGGAACATGCACCTAAAGCTACATATCAGTCTCAACTGCTCAGAAATGAGAACTTTACGCACACATTAAGTAGCCTATTTACAGAGGTTTGTTTATGGGGAGTTGCTTTTGGTTCTCCATCCACCGGACAGAGTGCAGTTCACTGTTGAGGGTATCAGAATCAGAATCAGAAATACTTTATTTTTTATCCCAGGGGAAATTTGCTCAATACAGTTGCTCTTATACACAATAGAGTAAGAATACCAGATTATCAATATAAAGTAGGAATAAAATAAGAAATAAATACTACACAGAATACTTTAGAATACTTTAGAATAAGATATGTACAAAACTGCATAGGATGAAAAGTAAGTAGATTGGATTGATGACACTCCTCCTCCCATGCACTGCAGTTTCAGAAAACTTCTGTCTTCAGTCTGCAAACTGACAGTCACTTTCATCCATTGTTACAGCAAGCATCTGATATGATTCAAAGTATGCTGGGATACCTGGTGAAAGAGACCATACTGGCGGTATTATTAGAAAGAGAGGATAACACACATTTCTCTTATGATAACAGTGTTTTATTTGCTTGGTTTAGCAACTGTACATGTGACTCCTTCCTGAGAATACTGCTCACCCCAGGAGAGAGGGAACATGGGGATGGAGAGAGGATCTAGAGGGAGGAGAGGAAGTCACAGCTGAAGGGAAGGATGGGAACAGGAAGACAGAGCAAGAAAAGAGAGAGGGGATAAAAGTACAAATAACTCTATGATATAGAAGTAGAAATATTGGGAAAAGTATGACTGATAAAGGTGAGTACACCCTTTTTGGTGACCAATCTGAATTGTAAAACAAATATGAAAAGATACTTGTTTTGGGTGCATCTATCACTGATTCTAGACTGCAGTTTCAGTCCTTTAGGTTCAATATTATATTTGTCAAACTATATTTATGAGAAAACTATTTTGAGCATTTTGATTAACATTAAATAGGCACAGGGTGACCAAATGTAGAGTATCATCAGCACCTCTGCTGTAACTAAAAAACATCCTCCCTCCATCTCTTAACCCCCTCCCTCTTCACCCCTCTCCCTTTTTCACACATAATTTATGCCTCAGTTAAAAATATAGCTTCTTTGTATATTTACTATGCAAGTTAACTTAAAAAAAAGTGGCCTGTGACATTTAATTTGTTCTTCAAAATGTAACCTTTATATTTGTTTTGTTTTTTGCAATCTCTTAGAGCCTGAGATCTAGAAAAATAAAATTAAAAAAGAGATGAAATATGACATTAATGATATTTAAATCAAAGATTTTTGCCCATTTCAAGAGGGAGATTGAAAGACTGACATAGAGACAAGCTGTAAGAGTCAATGCTGAAAATAAAAAATAATAATTAATAATGGTATAAAAGCATTTTTAAACAGTTTTATCGCATCATCTTCATTTTCCCCTTCCTCCTGGCTCTTCAGTTCCAGTTGTTACATCCTGCGTATATGTAAAGTGTTGTTAATGTGGCAAATATATGTCCGCAAAATACCTCTGCAGTCCTTCATGCGAGCCTCAGAAACCTTTGAGTCATACAAAAAATGTAAAAGTAGTAATGGATGATGCTTTAAAAATCTCGTCTCTGGAGGATACATGATTGGAGAGAGGAGTGTTTCTCTGTATACAAAAGCAACTAATGCGACAGAAATTACAAAAAAACAACAACACTGAAACATGACCGTCGCCAGAGAGAAAACAGAAACTATGAATGTTTGAGGGAAGAGAAGAGGGAGCTGATTGTTTTAGTCATGTCTGCTGTCCATCAGTTCATTTCTTCATCCATCTATCTCTGATAATCCATTCAGAACGTTCTCTTCTCTTTGTGACTTGCTTGTACTGCACTCTCTGAGTCCAAAGTGTCAGAAACTAATGAGGGCGGGGCTGGGTGATCATCTTGAGCCGCGATTGGTCGATGACATCCAGTAGGTTCTTGGCGTCGACTGCGAGGGCGTGAGCTGCCATAAGCATCTGTTTCTTGTAGTCTTTTTGTAAACTGTACACAACACAGAGATAAAAACAATCAAATGTCACCATAAAGAAAGCAGAATGGGTTAGACACTTCTGATGCATTTATCGAGGTATCCACCTTGTCATGACATACTGCTGGGCCAGTTTCATCTTTGATATTAACTCGGCCAAATCTGAATTCAGCAACTTCTGGGCCATCTCAATCTGTGAGGTTGCAAAGATAATAAGTCAATACCCATCTCAAAAACAAGAAAAACACACAACACTTTAAAATGAACAGAATAAAGCTTAAACAGGCCATCAGATTCAATCTGAGTAGTTTTTTAACAAGTCAAAAGAAGTTAAAAAAGTTAAGAAAAAAATACCATAATGTATGTAATACATTTTTGTATACGTTGTTTATAAGTTGGTAGTATAAAACCATCAGGAGCTTTCCTCTTTGTCCAGGTGAGTAGTTTTGATCTCTATTAGTCATTATTTTGAGTGTGTTTGTGTGTGTATGAGCAAGTGTGCATGTTTACCTCTCTGTGTGTGCTGGCTGGCAGCACAGGAAGTGTCTCATCGACTGTTGCTAGCAGAGTTCTCAGTGCCAGACCCACCTCCTAACAAACACACACACGCACACGCACGAGCACGCACACGCACACGCACACGCACACACACATACATTTCTCCATCAGACTTCAGTTTTTTATGATCTATTCAATCTGTGAGTTAAGGTACATGTTTAAAAAATGTTAAGATCAGTGTCACACATAAAAATCGGCTCCACAGAGATCTAACAGCCCTATGACCTTTTGTTAGAGGAGTGAACATTAAACCAACCTTAACCATGGGGACGTACTCCTCAGGGGCTGCAGGCTGAATCCTATTGGACATCTCAATCACAGCTTTAACCAATCCCGTCACGTTCTCATAGACTTTGTCGTTTGAACGATCCAAGTTTGCGGTGGGAGGCGGGCTGATCTCCTGCGGCTGCAGCTGGACCAATGAAGGAAGGACAATGGATTATTAAAAACATTATACAGTCTTTTTTAACTATTTTTTATGAAAAGAGGGGTGTAATAAATACATTCCTAATAAAAACTGCACTAAAAGTCTTCATCAAAAAGCTCTTTCAGCTACTCAGGTCAACAAAGGTGACTGTAGTTACAGTGATTGAACACTAGGAGGCAATATTGGACTAATTTTACACACTTGCACTCGAGCAGCAAGTTAGTTTAGTCTACATGCACATCTGTCTACTTACTAGATACCTTTACTTTACTGCTATAACAAAGTAGTCTGTAGGGATGTTAGTAAAGTGTGATGAGAGGACAAACAGGGTCTCTAGTGACACACTCAAACTGCATCAAGTGGCAGACTTCACACAAAGATCTCTGAATACAGGTTTAATTGTGGTTTACAAATGTTTCTTTTATGGTGCTGTATAGCCATTTATGTGAAGACATATCACACTAACATGGCTGAAGTGATTTGTCTTGAAATGAGAGAAAGTTAAAAAAAAATAAAAAAATCTTCAGAACACAATCAAGTGTCTGTCAGCAAATACATCCGTCATCTTCTTCTGTTAGGACCTCAAACTCATGAAGCGGTCTGAAGTGTACATTCAGCTGTTTGTTCTTCTGCACAAAAGCAATAGCCAGTGAGCAAATTGAAGTAGTTTAACTACATGTAGCTATATTAGTACATCTATACAACTACACTAATGAAACTAAACACCTTCAGATGCAATGGAAGACACACAAGGATCAGTTTTAGTGCTTTAAATGATCTATGAAAAACATCATGTTGAGTCTTTACCAGAGATTTCTTTCTAACACTCTAGCTGTGTCTCTAAACGGCCTCTGATGTGTAGCATTTACTACTTTAAATGGAAAAAGTAAAACAAGGTGACTTACTTCTATTTACCACACTTTAATTTTTATTTTAATTTGGGCTGTTGGAGTTTTCAGTGACATCTCTTTCACTGTCATCGTTTTGGACCATGAGATCATTTGAAAGCCATGTTGAGATTTTTTGTCACAAATAATAATAATAATAGTTCTGAATGTCAAGTATTAGCTTTTGTGCTCAAATGTTGGAGTTTAGTGTCATCTCTGGTAAAGATAAATGACTTGAGTACAATTCAGAAATCTTCAGAAAGCTTCTATTACTATGCTTCTTCTACTATGGCTTCTACTATACTCTAACAACTAGCTCTACTATGACGACAGACACACAAAGATCATCTTACCCTCCACGGCTATGGAGAGGTTGAGGAGATGTAGGGGAAGTGAGGTTGGGTGGATAAGGGTTTGATAAGAAGAGGTTGAATTGGGGATCAGGGAGATCGTGCAGGGTGGGGAATGGGTTCGACAGAATGAAATGTGGATGCAGAGACGGGTCAGAAAAGATCATGAAAATGGTACGATGTTAAAGAGAGATGGGCAGAAAAAAAATGGAGGGATGTCAGTGTGAGTGGGGGTGTAGGAGTAAGAGGGGAGGAGAAAAAGGACAGCACATTAGGCCAAAGCCAAACACAAGCTGACACAACATGCAACTCATTAGCAAAACCCTTGTGTCATAGTCAACATCAAATAGAAATGCGAGAATAGAAATACCCAAACCAAGCGTGCAGGATTAAGAAAATCAAATAAAAGAAGCTAGCAACCTTTTATAAGTGAAAGAGGTAAAATAACAGAGCAGTAAGGGAAATGTATTTAAAAAAAAAAAAAAGGTGTATTGCATGTGTGCGATTTACCTTCACTCCCTCATTGTAGCTGTCAATGGGGCCGAGGCTGGCCAGGTTGCCTAAGTGACAAGGAGCTCCAGGGCGAGGTGGTTTTTTGGGAGGTGCTACATGTTCTGATAAAACAAAGAGTGTAACAACATCATGAGTATGAAGCATGCTAGCATAAAAACATACAAAGTATTTTTCATAACGTTTGCGTACCAGCTTAATAGATGAAGTAAAAAGTATGCTAGCGTGCTAAGAAATTGTCTTTTTGTTTGTATATAGTTTGCCAGTATGCTACGTACTGCTAATATTGTCTGTATGAAGAATGCTTGTTTGCCAAATAATGCTAGTATTATCCTGATGACGTTTACTGGCATACTAAGGAATGCTTGTTTTATCTATATGTTATCTGTTTGCTTGTGATGGAGGCTAACAGGAAGGCTATATATTTAGGTTTTAAAATCAGATACCATTTTTAGAAATATTCCTCTTCTGAGAGTAATTAATTGTTATCATGTAGATTTATTCTATCATATTTTATTTTTCTGGTATTCATCTGATCTTATTAGATGATCTTAATGATTTGTTAGAATTACACCATTACACCAAATATTGATTTAAATTGTTAGTAATGGAGTTAATAATGAGATTAAAAAAATGTTTATTGGGATTTTTTTTGGGGTTCTGACACTTTTGGATAATTAAATATGCCTTGGGTCAAATTGACCCAGGAACATTATTGCTGTTCCCCAGAAACGAACATAACAGGAGGGTTAATTTAATTGTAATCATTTTATTTTGATTTTAAGTATTTCATATTACTATCCTCTATCTTGTTTTATTCTTGTGTCATGTTACCTATTGCTGTTACTTTCTGTCAAACTGTTCTTTTATGAAGCATTTGGGCTGCATGATTGAATGTACGATATTTGCTATATGAATAAAGATGAGTTGAGTTGAGTTAACAATGTAAGCAAGTGCAAGTTCTCTCACCTGGTTTCCCCACAGGCTGGTAGATATGTTGGCTTCCTCCCTGTTCAAGCACAAACACACGTCAACAGACTAGATTAATGCTGGTTAAAGAATCACAACAAGAGAAAAAAAGTGAATGTTATCACATAATGCATCCAAATTCAAAGCTGTTATTTCAAACTGTGAATTCCCACTGCTAATGTTGCGACTCAACTACAGTTGACACAATGTGAAGATGCAAAAAAAGCTTTTTGCTTAGAAGTTCACTCTGTTTTAGGATATTATAACCAACATTTACAGTAAAATGGGACTGAGCAGTCTTTGCTTCTGGTCATAAAGTTCCCATGAGCCCTCTGTGGTCATGTGGTTGGTGTGTAGGCAGTACCCTCTCTGGCACTCCGACAGAAATACTTTCACTCCTTCTCCCAGACACTGTGTTTCCTCTGTCTCTTTCTTTTCAGCGGATTTCTTTCCTTTTGCCTCCCTCATCCACATTTTCATTTTCTATCTAAAATTTTTTTGCTGTAAGCTTCTTTTTTTCCCCTCGTTTGGATCTGTTTATCTTACTATTCTTCAATCGGTGTGTGGAGTCCAACGACACCACAATACCAACAGGTGAACAACATATTTTCAATGCAAGTATCAACAAACACACACTGGCATGGTTACTGACCGGTGCTTGTAGTGTGCCATCCTCTCGGTCGATGCTTCCTCTGCTATTTCTGGACTCTGTCTTCTGCAGGGACAAAACAGAGGGAAAAGGTGTTTCAGACCCAATAAATCCAGGTGTTGCAAGTTGTTCAAGTTCTAAGTAGTTCCTTCTGGTTTTATTAAGACCAAACTGCAAAAAAATAGAAGCATCACAAACAATCGAGAAAGAAAAAGATTACCAGCAAAACGCAATCTCAGAATACAACCTTTAACTCAGACCTGAAGCATTTAGAGTTTAACCTGCACCGACTCAGAAACTTAACAACATCAGTAGACAGCAGAGTTACAAAACTTGGTCCCCATTGCGCTGCTAAAACTAAACTTCCTCTATTTCCCTGTTTCAGTACCGTATTGGTGAAGCACGCCTTGAAGAGATGCATCCTGGGAGAAGAGAAGCTGAAGAAGACAGGAGGAGGAGAGCAGAGAGTGGAGGCCATCGAAAGAAGGGCAAAAATAGAGACAAAGTATAAAAGACTAGGATGGAAGTGAAGAAAAACTCAAGACATAGGAGAGAGAGGACTGATAGAGGAAAGCTGAGAAAGAAAACTAAGAATGTAGAGGATGGTGCAGCAGCTGAGAGAGGCAGAAAAATTGAGTCAGAGAAGAATGAAGGGGGAGGAAAAGACACACAGAGAAAGAGAGAAAGATTTTCCAGAGGAGGAAAATCTCCACTGAGCCACAGAGACAAAATCTTGGAGAGAAAAAGATCCAACTGCCTCTCTGTTTCTCTCTCTCTGTCTGCTTTTCCCTCCCACTTTTTCCATCTCTCTGCATCTCCCTCTGTTTCTCTCCTCCTTTTCTCTCCCCCTCTGATGGGTGAGGCCGCGTTCGATCCACCCTCTCCGTGGTCCTTGCCAATCCCACTTCCTTTCTCCCTCCTTCTGTCCTTAACTCCTCTCTTAATCCTCATCACAAACTTCCATCTCTTTCTCTGAAGGCCTCGTTTACATTTTCTCTGATGTTTCTGTTTTACTTTCATGTACAAAATCTTTTAAAACATCAAAAGTTAATTTCACCTAAACCACTCAAACTGCACTAAAACAGGCAGTAGACAACAGGGGAAGAAAATACTGAGATATAAAAGATCCGCATAAAGTTACAGAAAATGAAAATACTCTTGTTAAGTTCATAAATTCCTGATCTTAAGTGTAAACTTTACTGTTCTGGTACTTCAGCACATATTTGGCATAAGTTTCATAAGCATGATCCAAATCAGTCTGAGTGCTTAAAGCAATCAAATATTGATTCCCTTTCATTTTCTCCCAAAGGAATAAGAAAGAAGCAAAAAAACGTTTCCCCTGGATTCTCCTCCTTTGTCTCAGAAATCATTTATAGCACACAAAATAAAAACATCTGCTCTTGTCTGACCAAAATTCAATATTGTTATTGGTTATGAAAAGATTTCTTGTATACAAAATGGAAAGTTAAAAAAAGTGATGTCATTATCTTTAAGTTGTGTCATGTTAAGTGTGTTGTGCATGGATAAAAAGAAAACCAAATCCATGCCACGTAGTAGAATAAATATTGAATAAATGGCTGTGAAGTATTTGTAGTGTTATGAAGGAATTACAGAGTTTTAGCTTTTTAACTCACTGCAAAATAAAATTGTTACTGAAAACTTCTTCAAAGAAGAAATGATAAAATAAGAGGCTACACCAAACAGCTTTTATAACCACACTGTGAAAAATCCTCTAAATATTTATTTTGTGTTGAAATCAGCTGAGTGTCACACTGATCATCAGTGATCCTGCACACATTTTACTCTATTTTCAGCAACTAGAGCAGTGACTGTATCAGATTAGAGCACAGTAAACAAGAGTCTGGTTTGACTTTCTTCACACTGGCTTACTTGTTTGCATGAACCAACTTATGAATCTCTCCATAGTTGTGTATCAGAGGCAAGGGAGACAGGTAGTGATGGAATATTAGACCTTCTTTCGTGTATCAAGAGTCATGATTCAGGCCAGGAAACAAAGTCTTCACCCAGTGGTTACCAAAACAAAATAAGATATCAAGGTTTCAGTCTGGCAGGTCGCTCCTGAGAGATTTCCTGTCCTGTGGAGCTATAAACGTCTTACGATATTGGCAAGCTGACGAGATTTATCAGTGGCGGATAAAAAGTGAGGACAGGACTCCCTATCACTCGTCTCTGTGCTTTTCTACACCTGGCTCATAAACCAAAACAGCCCATCAACAGGGGAGAAGAAATACTCTGACCTGAAGAGGAAAGAAAAACAAACTTGTTTTGCAAAAGTTCTCAATTTGGCGTCTTTCGGGGAAAGTTTCTGTGACCAATGAAGGAAATTAAGCAACACTGAGCCAGTTCAAAGAGCTTTTGTCATTAATCTGGCAACAACAATCCATAAAAGATGCTTTACTAAGTCAAAGAATGTGATGAAATATTTATTTTAAAATTATTTTCTCTCTTTTTAAGTTGACTGTTTCAGTTAAAGTTTTCTTGATACCATTTTAGATGGGGTTTTAACATATTTTTCAGCAACAATTCTAATTTTCAGTAAATTTTAATATTTCAGCACAGATTAGGAATACTACCACAGTTGAATTAATAACAATCTAGAAAACCAGTCTTTATCTTACAAACACCTGCAATGAAATAAAGCAAATCCTGTGTGTTATATCCCAACACATGAACAACTCAGCATGAGCAGGTTTGTAGGCAGCTAGTGCTAATGCTAATGGAGAAAGATCTCAAGTTGCCCCAGGAGCAGATCCCCTTCCAGTCGGCTGCAACAGCTACTCCAGAGGTGTTTTCTTTCACTCCGACATGGAAACAGTTACATTTTTTTATGTGTAAGGAGAACGTTTCCCTGGTTACTCTGATAAATGTTATTTGCAGAGTCATGTTTCCTCTAACTTTTCCAGCAGAGGTTTTGAGATTGAAGTGTTTGGATGCACAAGACAGACTTGATGTGGTTGAAAAATTCCCTGGAGTTTCCCTTTAATGGTCCATTTGGGAAAAAGTTGAAAATATGGCAAAGGACAAACGATGAAAAAGAACATAAACATCTTTGTTCATATGTTACCATGAAGCTCTCCTCCTGCTCCAGCCACCGCTGGTCGTCCTCCATCTGCTGCTGCTGCATCATCAGCCTCTCCTCCATCATAGCATGGCCGACACATCCACTGTCCTGTAGAAAACAGTTATCGGCTTTTATTATGTTTGATTCTTTGAAGTTTCATCAAATATCATCCAATGAATTTCAAAGCTGCTTTCAAAGAATTGAGTTTGGAAAAATAGGTTTAAGGACAGCAACATAATCCTGTCAATCATCTTCAAATGCTGATCAGAGATTTATCAACCAGTGTGCTGATCTTACATACATAATAAAAATCCTAGCAGGGATTAAGTTGCCCTTTCAAAAATGTTCCTGACTGCAGTAACTTTGTTCCTATGCCTGAAAAAACATTTTCTCCATATGGTTAAGGCTCCAGCATCATGTTACCGTATGCTTAATGTAAACGAAAGTGGCTCACGCAGACTCATGTGAAGGTGGGACCTTCTGTGTGTTGTTTTAAGGGAAAATCTGGTTTAAAATGTTCTGCTGTATTACTTAGACCAGGGGTTCTCAAACTTTTTGGAGCCAGGGACCCCTTACAGGTGAGAAAATTGTCCAAGGACCCCCTCATAATTGTAACACAGATTAAGCACATTAGTGATGTGTCATGATCAAAAGCTCTGAAAAGAGCCGAACTTCCCATCACTAAAGCACATGCTTACTACCATTTGAACTCTTAGATGCCCTTGAAACATTTGTATTGTAAAACGTATCAATGTAAATACTTCAGACCTGTACCATAGTGATAAACAGATAACACTTCAATTTGAATCAAGTAAATACCACTTGTATACTTTAAAACAGAGGGTCATTTCATTCCTTGTGGACTCAACATGACAGCATTTATACTTTTCAAGTAATTGATCTAAAACGCTTTCAGAAAATTAACAGTAGCAAGACTCACATATCCCTTCCAGCCACCAAATGGTATCATAACAATGGTGTATATGCTGTTTTGTAATGACACAGCACAATTTTATAATTCATTAGAAATGTATTCAAATTATTTCACGGACCCCCATGCTATGGTTCGCGGCCCCCCAGGGGTCCCAGGACCCCACTTTGAGAACAACCGACTTAGACATCATCCTTCGACTATATTGATGTACTTCTTGTGTGTTCCAAGGAGCTGGATTCAGTATTGCGAGAGCTGATCAGTAAATTCCAGCACTTTCTGGCACATACACTGTGATAACACTGCATTTGTTGCACTTGTCAAATGTCTGCTACCAACAATTTCTGAAGTATCATAACATGATATTTCTGTAGCACTTCCATTCATATCTTTTCTGCATCCGTTTGTCAATTCATACTTGTGTAGATGTATAAATTTATGTGTGTGAAAGTGTGTTTACCTCCACATTAGGGCTCCACAGTGCAGTGTGTTCAGGTCTGTGCTGGTTCCAGGAATCAGAAGGAGGATAGCTGCCTCCCACTCCTCCCACACCACCATGGGCTGATGGCTGGAGGAAGACAAACAGAGGAGGAGAGAGGAGAAGATGGTCAGATTATAATAAAAGTAGAGAATGGTGAAGTAATGTCGACAACAAAAAAAGTGTTATTCAAACAAAATGGATCTAATTCTAAGGAAGTCTTAAGAGGCTCCAGCTTTTATCCTTATATAGAACTAACTTGCACAGCTTTGATTTTGTAGTGGTATCTTGTTTCTCATTGTCATTTATCAGATTCAGGAATGTTGTTGAAATTTGAAAACAAATGTTGGCTTTAAGGAGAAAAACTGTAAAATCTTAACCGAATGTAGATCAAAAAATAAACGAGACGCAACTTTGTCTTAAAAGTGCATTATTCTGATATAAAATAAAAAATAAAATCCATCAGAATGTTCCAAAACCTCCATGATATTTGCAAATGTTATCGCTCAGTCCTGTATTTGTTTATATTTGAATACAGATAAAGCCACAGAGCTGTTGAATAATTTCAAAAACACTCCTGATTTCACATGATGCCTCGAAGAATCATGGGAGTTCTTGAGCTGCGCTCCAACTACTCTCAGTCTGACGTGTAATACATGCAACCAAAATACATAGACTATTATTCCTTGTGATCTGATCAAGTTTGGCTTAAATAGCAGTTAAAATGATGTGCTCCTTATAAGGACAAGAGAGACAGAGAGAGTGAGTAGCTTATGCTCTAAGAGTTGGAGTGTGGCTGTGACTTGGGTACGTCTGTGTGTGTGTGTCTGAGTGTGTGTGTGTGTGTGTGTGTGTGTGTGTGTGTGTGTGTGTGTGTGTGTGTGTGTGTGTGTGTGTGTGCGTGCGTGCGTGTGTGTGGCTTTCAGCAGTACAGGAAATGCCTGCTGTCTGCTTGGTTTATGAGGAGAGGAATAAGTGCACTGAGAGGCTCCCTCGTTTTCTCAGCCTTCACGTTTCTCCTTCTGACTCTGACACGAGCAGCACACGTCTGCTGTCCTTCAACACACTTTGTCTTCTGTATTGAGAACATGGAGATCAGTTTTATAGCTATGTTGATCTTCCTTAGAACCGGACAAAATGTTTCCAACCCAGCAGAACAGAAATGTAATGGTGTGTTTAAAAGATTTGTGATCTCTTGTAAGCCGCTTTCCTACAAATTGACCGTGCATTTTAGATCTATATATTTATAGAAAATGCAAAAGTCATGGTTCGTACCCTAAATTGTTTTTCTAATTTAAAGATAAACTCGTATACTGTTACTTATTTAAGAACAAAAATTAAGTTCATTTCAAACATTTTTTAAAACCTCAAGGCTCTCTATTCTTGAACACTGCTGTTACCACATAAAACTTGGTGCAGCCCATAGACTGTATAAAATATGGATGTAGTATCCGTGACTTCACCCATCTGTTTCTGAAGCTCTGTTTTGAGGCCAATCGTCAGCGGCAGCCATATTGCTGCTGTTGAGTGATTATGACGTAAAGAGGCGGGCTTTGAGCCTCCTAGCCAACAGCTGCAGTATTCCCGCCTGTCAGTCAAGTCAGCTGTGCCTCTTATTGGAAGACTCGTAATCTCAATATCTTAAAAAAATTCACTCCCGTATAGTGTGTGCCGACCGAGAAATGAGTTATCCAGACTACACTCGTCTTTTGTACCAGACTGTTAACATGTTTATTTCTGCTGTAAAGATCAGCTTTTTTAAATTGGTGTGTATGTGGTTTCCGGTACTTCTGGAGCCAGCCTCAAGCGGATCCTCGATGAACTGCAGTTTTTAGCACTTCCGCATTGGACTCATATTTTTAGACTGGAGGTTGCCGCTTGGTGCAGCCAGAGTAAATAAGAAGCAACAGAGGAGCACAGTTTTCTTTGTGTGTGGACTATGTAGAAGAGAGTGTGTGTTTGCTGTACCGGGAAGTGGTTGAGTTGGGGGCTGGAGAAGAAGCCTTCACTGGAGCGAGGACTGGGGTAACCTGGTCTACTGGGCTACAGACAGACGAATATAACAGTTTGTCAGACACAGAAAACACAATAATCAAATATAAAAAGACAATCAGGGCGGAGTCTCACTTTAGGCGGTGCTTCATCAGAGCCTCCAGAGTCCCAAGACACCGTCACTTGTCTCCTCATCTCCATTCGTTGTCTCTCCTCTTGCTGAAGCTTCTCCTCTTCCAGTATGGTGCTAGAAAATGTACACACAAACAACTCATCTCAGTGAGGGTAAAACAAGTTTAGGGCTTGTGCTCCCTTACTGGTAAAAGTCCTGCATTGAAATCACAAGTTCAGTAGAACAATGATTGCACAGCATATTCACAAAAAAATGTACCTTGTGACTGTTACACTGTTTTATGTTACAAATCAGGGGGCATCCAAATCACTGGACATCCCCTGTGGACAAAGCTGTCCAATTAACATTTTTACTGATCTTGTCCTGTATATATGTCATGTTTCCCAACAAAATTGCTCATGATGCCTTCTTTTAACAGTGAAATGTATCACTCACTTTGAATATTTACAAATTAATTTGCAACTTAAGCTGTTCAATTGCAGTGTTGAGGTACAAAATCCAGCATTTCCCTCTGATGTGTAGCAGAGTTATAAAGTCTGTTTTGAACAACAACTGGTCAAATATTAGCCTCATTAATCATTATGATCAGAGGAGAACTAACAACACCTACAATCACAAGCAAGCCCTCTAGGGACAAACAGGCAAAAACAACGTGGTAATTACCTGAGTTGTGTTTTGAGCTCAGTGAATCTCGGCCGCTTGCTGGGGTCATACGACCAACATTTGGTCATCAAACTGTAGAGAGTGGGAGGGCACTGTGGAGGCATAGCCAATCGCTCGCCATTCTCTATCCTGCCAATCACGTCATTATTCTTCACCCCCTGGAAAGGCTTTATGCCGTACATCAAAATCTCCCACATACACACACCTGCAGAGAGACACAATAGAGGTTACTCCTTCTGACAGATGATAACAGTCATAAACTAATGTCAGGCAGTCTCTCTTCAAAGAGAGTAACACAACAGGCGTGCACGCTCAAATGATCAGAACTCACCAAACATCCACACGTCACTTGCAGAGGTGAATCTCCTGAAGTTGATGGATTCAGGAGCCATCCATTTGATGGGAAGTTTACCTTTAGAAGCTGAGACAAAGACAAAAAGAACAAGCTCTGATATTTTCAATTTATGTTGCTCAGAGGGATGGAGTTCAAAAGAAGACACTGTTTTTATAACATTCCCACATGTGTATCAGGTGATTGAAGTCAACTGCAGTACCCTCATGTGACCTTTTGATGGTGGTAAAGTACCAGTAACCAGAGAAGTTGGTCACATGCACCAGACAAGAATTGGTTAACATGAATAGACACAGAAAACTGTAAAAAACAGCTGCATGAAAGCGTGAAATCATTCCTTTAGTACCTTTGTAATACGAGCTGTCCTCCATGTATCGTGATAGACCAAAGTCTCCGAGCATCACACAGTCCAGGGATGAGACCAACACATTTCGGGCGGCTATGTCCCTGTAAGCCAACAGAGACTGTCATTACGCCTGGATCATTTCATTTCCAAAGTAAAGCATCACCAAAAAGTTGGAAATACTGTTTCTGAAAACCATGTGTATCTTTTCAACACTAAAAACCAGAGGCACTCCATAAATGTTCACCTCCCACTCACCTCCTCGATTCAGATTGTTTCAAAATAAGTTAATCCCACTATAAAATGTTGCTCTAAATATTGTTCTCTCCATGTATTTACATGTCCAGTTAATCCTTAATCCTCCAAGCTTGCGTGTGTGTGTGTGTGTGTGTGTGTGTGTGTGTGTGTGTGTGTGTGTGTGTGTGTGTGTGTGTGTGTGTGTGTGTGTGTGTGCTTGTGTGTATGAGTGTGTGTATACCTGTGTACAAAGCGTTTACTCTCCAGATATGCCAGTGCTGTGCTGAGCTGGTAGGCAAACAGAATGAGCGTAGCTAAATCCAAACTATACTTCCTCACCTGGAGGAACGAACGCAACTGTGGACAGAGAGAGAGAGATGGAAAGAGAGAAATGTTGGTGAAGTGATGCACAGAAGAATTGTATATGGTGCATTAGAGATAAGATAATCCTGCATTGATCCCTAAGGGAAATCTAGTAAGGAGTTTCACTATATCCATGCTTACCTCTCCAAGAGTACAGAGCTCCATGATGATCCACACAGGGTTTTCTGTGATCACTCCGATTAGCTTCACAATGTGGGGATGGTCAAACTGACGCATTGTCACTGCAAGGAAGACAGACACACATTAAAGCACCCAGTAAATTACAAATGAGTCATTGTGTCATCATAACCCAAAGCTGATACACATTTAAAAGTGTGATCTCACATGCTTCTTGCAGGAACTTTTCTCTGACACTGTCTGACGTACAGTTCTTACACGTCTTAATGGCGACAGGTAGAGATGGTTTGTCCTGCAGAAAACAGAACATTAAGTTGCATGATAGAACAAAAGGAGGTCACAACATCTATAGTCACATCCAATAAGATAATTACAAATGAACTTAAATATGTGATACAATGAGAAGACAAAACTGATAGCATATGCAGAGACAAAGGCTTGACTTCAGAACTCTTGATTCTTACAAACTGCCATATCAAGTCGGGATATTTATGGCCCTGTTGCGCCTCATCTACAATGTGTAAGTTACTCAAGTAGGTGTGATGGTGGGGTGATGTAATTCTGACTCTGATCCTCCCTTATAGGTAGTAACAGAATCAGAATGGGAGGAAGACGGTGGCTTTGTGTGTGTGTGTGTGTGTGTGTGTGTGTGTGTGTGTGTGTGTGTGTGTGTGTGTGTGTGTGTGTGTGTGTGTGTGTGTGTGTGTGTGTGCATGTCTGAGTAAGTGTGTGCGGCGCTCCTGCTGTGTGTTTATAAGCCATGCCTCTCATGCTTCCACAACCCTATAATGTGATGTGAATACACACACTGGGATACCTATATTATGCTGTTTTGTAATAACTTATCGTAGTATCATCATAAATACTTGAACTTTTTTTTAATACATACTTTTATACATTATCATTGGTTGTTTTAACCATCTTAGACCCAATTACCTTAAAGCCAGAAGCCCTTTGAACACCTTCTATTGCAATACATAAAAAAGTAACATTCATTTTGGTTCCTTCACAAATATAATTACTAAGTATGTATTAGCTTTCTGAATATATGGGACTATGCTTGTGAGTGTGTGTGTGTGTGTGTGTGTGTGTGTGTGTTTCTACATACCGGGCTGTTATACTCTCCTTGGTGTACATCTCCAAACTGACCCTCTCCTATGCAGCGGCCCAGCTCTATCCTGTCCCTCTGGATCTCATAATCCCGCGCTGAGAGAGGAGAGGAGAGGAAAAAAAGAGTTAAAAAAAGGGTGGGGGACGGAGTGAAGTATATCTATTAATCTGTCATTTTTTACACATTGGAAACACTAAAAGACACATCCCATCTGACATGCTTCTCTTAAACCACATGGATGGAGCTTACCAGGACAGAGCAATCTGGATGTTTTCAAGTCGACTGTTATAATCACAGAGCAGAAAGTTCAAGTGTTCAATTTTTGTGTTTTGATTTTTGTACACCCCACCCAATGACAATAAAATTAAGACAAAATAATATTAAAAAAAAGGTATGATTGAGGTATGTACATTTAAAATATATTCCCTCCCTCCAAAACCTCTAAGGAGACAAACCCAAACTTGACGTGCACATTCTTACACTTCAGATGAAACACACCCACATAGAGCAAATCCATGGAGCAGTAAATATTTGTAAGTGCAACTATAACTTAATAATACCCAAAAACTACATGCAAGGCAAAGTCTTTTCATCAGATCATTTTTTTTGGCTTCTGATAAAGTAAAAAAAGGAGGGTAATGTGGTAAAGGTTGACTAACTGAGCTGTACTTAGTGCATTTTAAAATGAACATACATTTTTAGATTAGAATAGATTAAAAAGTGTTCGGTTTGGTCCGTCTGCAGCAGACACCTCTTTATAGTCAGTGAGTACGTCAACAAGAATCTGAATGAATAGGGTGTTTTTGCAACTATAAGCTTCAACAGGTCAACATTGACATTTATTCATGTCAATATTTCATGTTATTTAAACAGAGGTTAAAGACAGCTACCGAGCATCTCAGCAGAAGAGGACTCTATACTGAGTTCAAGAGGTTTACAAGACCATCTGAAGTCTACTTAACTGTTGGACTGAGTAAAGCTCTGCTGTTTGACACTAACAACAGATAAATACAAACATAATAAACACAACAAAGACACAGCACGTTCCATTAAAAGGAAATTATCTGCAATACATCTATACACGCAGGAAATTAAGAATTGCTTCAGACACAAAAGAAGCCACTGATGACTGAGAAAAAAAATCCAACCACTATAATAAATCATGATTAAGAAATAGAAATGTCCAGACCAGCATGATGATGAAATGAGAGCCCAGCCCATAAACAAAGCAAAGACTGTGAGGCTGTTTGGATCCAGAGGTCTGGATAGACTTCATGTTCCCAAATTCTGATTAACGAGGTAACATCTCACGTTGTTTATGGATTGGCCATCCCTTTTATTTCCAACACAAGACCCAAAGGAACTACCAAACACCGCTGACCACAAGCCAACAACAATGTGGGTGCTTAGCATCTCACTCTTCTACTTTTCTTTGCCAGGTACTAATAATGAAACCAAACCGTTTATAACTATTAAAAAACATAACAGCTGCTTACACGTGAGTGAGGTAAATCAATTTGAATTGGTTGAATAACACAGTAACTTGCAGAAAGTTTCACCAGTTGGTTTGATGTGAAAGTTTGAAAAGGTAGTTTGTGCCTGGCAAAGAAAAAAATAATCAAAACCGTAAAACCTCGATGTTTATTCAGAAAGAGACGAAGAGCTTTACCTTCAACTACTCCATAGCAGACTGTGTTGGCGATGGGAGAAAGAAGAGGAAAGAAAGATGAAGGGAGTGAGAGAGCCAGAAAGTAGCTTCAAGATTGAAGATAGCTCAGATAGCAAACACATGTATACAGACATATCATAACTCATCCATTAGTGAATTAATCTGATACATAAGTTAAAAGAGCAGGGTTGCTATTTGCTGATTTTTGTTATACAGCTTCATTTTGACAGTTACAATCTCAGACACAGAGAAGGAAAATATGTCAGATGTCTGTTTAGAGGAAGTAACAGGAAGAAGGAATACCAAAAAAGCAAAGGGAAGGAGACAAAGAAGTGAAGCCAGACGGAGAAAGATAGAAAAAGACTGCGGTAAGAAAGGAGAACACAGTCTGTTTGCAAAGTTGGCCACGCAATCACATGAATTATTTTGGCCTTTTACTCTCAGAGCTCTGGCTTCACTACGCATTCAGGATTATTTTAAAATATATGAATGAACTGGACATATGTAAGGTGAGTCAGGCCGACTGGAGTTAAGAGTTACAGCCTCTCTGACCTCCGGCTGTATTTGCTAGAGAGTGAAACTGGGCTGAAATTTGATTAGCCACAACTTCTCAAAACATGGTTTGATGTGACTTCACTGTTTTCTCTGCCTGAGTGTGTTTCTTGGATGAGATTCACACCACACTCAGCTTCAGCAAGCGGAACAAAATCAAGGTTTGTTGGAGTAGCATTTGACAGATGAATAACAGTTAAAAAGTTATGTTACGGTTCTCTTGCAGAGATTACTTCAGGCAGAAGAGAAGATTTAACAAGTTACTTACTTGAGGGCATGGTGTATGTGTCCTCTTCATCCACTATCTCTGCATAGTCATCAGTCTCTGTAACATTAGATACATGAAAATTATTCAAAAATACATGAGAATAAAAAAAGAAACACAGGAATGCAAGTCTAACGTAACATCTATAAAAAAAAAAAACTAATAAAAAGTTCAGATCATGCACGTGTTCAGTTTTACCGTGCGTCCTCTACGGTATGCAGCCTCAGTGATAAACACAAATCCAAGTGTGCAGTAAAAGCAGAATGAACCAAAAAAAACTAAAAAAACAAAGTATGTAGTTAACTTAGTTTCCAAAAACTCCTGTGCAAAGCAGCACCCACGTAGCTCCTCTCATTCTGTCTCTGTCTCTCTTCGCACACACAAACACACACACACGTACACTTGGTGGAGAGTGTCAGCTGAGCATGTGTTGTGCATATCTGTCTGTGTGAGAGCAGCTGGCGGCAGGGAGGAAATGCACCAGAAGAGGAGTGGAGGGATAGAAAACGAGAGGAGCGGCAAAGGCAGAATGAAAAGAGAGTTCAAGGGAGAAAAAAAAAATAAAGGATCAAGAAGGAAAAAGAAAAAAGTTTGAAAAAGACACAAGATAAGAAAGAGTAAGGGAGAATAGAGAGAGGAAGGGAAAGAAGTATCCGGGTCCTGCTGTCATGTAAGCAGATGGCAGTGTTTAGCCTGAAATCTGTGCAGAATCAGACAGATAGGCAGAGAGAGGGGGGAGAGGAAAGGGCCAGCAGGAAAAAAGAAAAGGGGAAAGATGGACTGAGTCTTTCCAAACCAGATGGCAGTGTTTAAAATAAAATCAGTGTGCAGGCTCAGCTGTTGGAAACAAGAGTCAAACATCTGCTGTCCTGAATGCTACCCTCTCAGCCTTGCTAAGGATCCATTGAGCTCTGTGGGAACGTGGCCCTAAATTTATCTGAAATCCTTTTCTGAAGCCTGTGGCTAATTTTTCTCACAGACGTTTCTGCCAGCAAGAAAATCAACAGAGTAAGATGAAAAATTAACTACTGACTAGCTGTTCCTAAAGCGGGATAACAAAATGTGGGGTGGAAGCAAAGGCCTATTGAAAGTGCTGAATGCTCAAATAAAAGTCTGCATTATGGGGATACATATAGTTTCTCTTTTGCCATGAGTTAAAGCTTCAATGAGGAAACTTTTGGCTTGCTACATTTTTGGCGCCCCCTGTGGACAAAGTGATCCCTCTTCTTTATGTGTTATTTAGTCCGGTATATATCACATCTTTTAAATTTTTGCAGTGAAAATGTCAACAAAGGCTGTTTCTGAAGCAAGCTGCAAGTCACATCACCTAACTCCTACCTGTCAGCAGAGGTTTCAAGCATTCAAAATTACTCAGTAGAATTAATCAGTCTTTTTGCTTATGGTCTTGTATTCCTATGTACGTCATTGAGATACATTTGTATTCGTTTCAGTCTGTTTCATAATAAGCTAAAAACTCCTCACCGCAGTTTTAATTGGTACAACTGACACCACTCTCATGTGTAGTTTTTCTCAATTGTTTACACACAAATACTGGTACTTGAGACACAATGACCACAACATGTAACCCATACACCAACCCCCTGAACCAATTCTGCTAAACTACAAGCACAATTCCTGCTTTACACTCAAATTTCAGTTCTAAAACACACTTTTTTCAAAACACTACACACAAGTCTCTGCATTTGGCACAATTTTCATGAAGAAAATCTCTTTTTTTTCACAAAGAACACACTGTCATTCAAAATCCAAAGTTAATTGCCCTACTATGAACACTGACTCATCACATGGGGAAACACCTGTCACACAGTTTTACAATTAGCAATCAGAGCTATATTTCAGTCCGCTGCTTGGCCAGGGAAAACATTGTTTGTTATCTGGATGAGGTGCTGTGGCCAGACCGAAACAGAAGAGAGGATGCAGCATAGTTTTTAAAACATTTTTTTTGACTGTAACTGTATACAGTCAATTCTTCTGTTGTCTGTAATAAGTGTAAAACTGAACAAAAAAAGGCCTAAGTCATTATGATGAATGGAGAAGAAGTGTTTTCCATTCATCATCGTGTTTTCATTGAGCACATCAGTGTTCAACTGGTTCTTATAAATGTCTATTCAAATGGTGGTTTGTGTGTGATTTGAAAACAAAATACCATTTTGAGAAGAAATAACATTGCGTGTGTATTTTTTGATTTGTGTGTAGAGTTCTGAGAGTATGAGGCATGCTTTCAGAAAATGTGTGTAAACAATCGAGAAAAACTGTAATGTGTCGAGGAAGCCAGCACAGCTTTGTATAAAGACTGGATGCTGGGGGACTAATTCTCATATTAACACCTCTGAAGCTCTCTAAACGTGCTTTAGCTTATTAATATTACTCCAACTAAACCGGAGACTGATTCGCACCAACATCCAGTTTTATGCTAAGTTAGGCTAAGCAGCTGATGGCTCCAAGTACACAAAAGATACAAGATTGGAATCAATCTTTTATTCTAACTATATCTAAGAAATACAGCAAAATGTATGCAAGTGTGAAAAGGAATCAATTTCAATACAAAAGCTGACAGCAAAAGATGTTTCAAAAGTTTAGACCTCTAATCAAACAGGCATCACTGTTGCTAAACCACTGCTGTTCATAATTTATGTTCCTCCTGAGAAAAAAGAAAGGACTTTATAGCATGTCTCAAAATATCGCCATGTGAGCTGGAATAAAAGCTGCAGCTCCGCTTACCGCCATGCAGCTACTATACCGTCTTTTATTGGATGAGCTGTTAAAAAAATCAACACTGCACTTCAGCAAACAGTGCTGCACCAGGCAATGTGTATTACAAAAAACAAATTCAAGCTTCTTTTCTTGCATTTTTTTTAAAAGGCTTACTTGAAGTTTCCAGTTATGTACTAAATGATTACTGAATCACATTTTTGTCTGTTAAACTGTAAGGCTTATTGTTTGCATTGCTTTACATTTGCGGTTGTCAAGAACTGTCGTTTCTAAATCTAACCGGTCAGACTTTGTCTCTTTTTGCTTTCAGAGCAGGGATAGTGTGTTTGTGTGTGTGTGTGTGTGTGTGTGTGTGTGTCTGTGTGTGTGTGTGTGTGTGTTTCTGAGAGAGAGATCTAGTTAGCCCATTATAGCAAGGAATGCATCGCTCTTGGATCCAGCAAACCTCTCCCTGCTCAATTCAGTGTGTGCATGAGTATAAGTACACGTCTGCAAGATTTTGTGTGTGTGTGTGTGTGTGTGTGTGTGTGTGTGTGTGTGTGTGTGTGTGTGTGTGTGTGTAGAGAGAGAGAGAGAGAGAGAGAGAGAGAGAGAGAGAGAGAGAGAGAGAAAGAGAGAGAGAGAGAGCGAGAGAGAGCGAGAGAGAGAGAGAAAGAGAGAGAGAGAGAGAGCGAGAGAGAGCGAGAGAGAGAGAGAGAGAGAGAGAGAGAGAAAGGTCTGGAGAAGTTCCCTTAAAGAGGAATACCACTTCATTTTCAAAGTCGGCTCTTGTGGTAAAGAGCAGACATATTTCAAATTTTGAGGTATATCCACTTTGAAAAAAACACAAACAGACACATAAACATCTTCAAACCAAAAACAACAATGAAATAGCAAACCTCTGTAACTTCTAACAGATCAAACTCATTAAATCTACAAGAGATTTATGCATGTTCTCAGTCCACGACACAAAGCAAAGAAACGCTTTATGTGTGCTATAGTACACACACACAGACACACACACACACACACACACACACACACACACACACACACAAGCACAGCATGTCATTTTACAGACATAGGAAAGCATGCATAAACATCCACCCACACATCAACACATGCAACCCTTTCCCAGGAGGCTGCACTGTGTTGGTGAGGAAGGACTACGAAGACAGAACAGAGAGATTTATAAACACAGCATCAACTTTACCATCCCCGCTAAGATCCTCTGCAGGGTCCAGGAGAGCATGCAGGAAATGGGACGGCAGAGGAGGAGAATGGAGAGAGAGAAAGTAGTGAAGAGTGGAGGAGAAAAGCAAGAGTGAGGCAGAGCGGAGAGCAGAGGGAGAGAGAAGAGAGTGGTTAGAGCATGAAAAGCCTTGAAACAACATGAGTGATGTTGCACGATCTGCAAAGCCAAACAGTTAGCGAGCAGTTAGTTCAGATCCCAAAATATCTTCAGAGAAAGGGCTGAGTTAACAACTTTTCCAACGCAGACACATGAAGTAATGCAACAAACAGCTGGCGATGATTCAACTTCAGTATTGTTTGATGATGTATGATGTTTGTATCAAGCTGTAAATATTTGTGAGTTAGAAAGTCAATGTTAACACACTGGGGATGCAGAGAAGTTCAAAGTGTGAGTTCCAGAGCTGTAATGTCAACAGTGAGCACACTCAGATCTTCAACACTGCTTGAACAAGGTTTCCCATATATCTAGGAGAAGATATTTATTTTGTGTACATTTATATGATAGGAAGTGGAACCATACAGCAATACCATTTAGATTGAATCACGCTTTTTTTTTTTTAACTTGCAACACAGGCTGCCACACGGCAAGCTTAGCAAAGCATCAGGACTAGCAGCTAGGTCAATAAGCTTACATTTGCTGCTATTGTCTAAATCATCCACTGTAGAGAGCATGGACGTATAGTTTTAGTATTGTCACCCATTGGTTTCTTAAGTGGAGAAATGGTGGTCGCCATATTGGAAATGCTGACTAAATCTAGTTATTGGTTGACCTAGCAAGAGGCAAAGAGGAGGAGTTGAGAGGGGCCTTAAGCCTCCCCGCTAACAGCTACTGTGTGCCTGCCTGTCAGTCAAGTCAGCTCAGCAGTGCCCTTGATTATGCAAAACTCATAACCTTAACAGCTTAAAAGAATCAACCTTTTAAATAGTGTGGAAAAAAAAGATAACCAAAAAAAAAAAAAAAAAACGTTTTTTGTACCGGGCTGTAAACATGTTAATTTTTGCTGCATAGATGGGCTTTTTAGAATGGGTGTGTATGTGGCATCCAGGGCTTTTGCAGCCAGTCTCTAGTGGATGCCTATGGAACTGCAGTTTTTAGCACTTCCACATTGGCTCTATTTCTCAAGACCTGAGGTTGCTGCTTGGTCTGAATTTATTAGCATGCTTGCTAAGCTAAGCTATACTAGTACTCTTCTGGGCAAGAGTTGTGTCACATCTTTTATATTTCTTAGTAGAAAGCAAAAATTGCAATTTTTGGCCTATTTTAGCTCTACTTCAAAACCTCATAACAATGAAGAGACTTGACTGATTGCACTGTGCTCTACTTGCAATCTGCATGTATACCTCTGTTGTTGTTTTTTTTGACAGCATTATGAGCATCTTATTTTTGAGAGAGTGAACTGAGGCTTGTAACCCCCTTTTTTAAAATACTACCTCTACAAACATCTTTATGACAGTGAAAGTAATGGTAGGTTTTTACAGTGGTAGAAGCAACTAACATTGGAAATGTCAGAAAACCATTCATTCATTCAGTTGGACTGTTTTTTTCCTGGCTACCGAACAACATCCATGCGCTTGTAATGATCGGCTGCTTTGTAAGGGCCGTTTATGACTGTGGTTGAATCCAGATTTTTTATAAATAAGAAAGATTTTGATGATTTGACCACCCCGCCACGACTAAGCCTCAAGTCCCTATAATTAAATAATATGTAAACTAAAAATAACTATCAAAGGATACTAAATTGTGAACTCAACAGCAAGGTATGTGCCTTACAATGATTTGAGCAAAACATTGTTTCTTAATGTATGTGCCAGGCAAGCATTCATAAGTCTCCAGTTTAACAGAGATATCTCTTAGGAAACAAAAAACACTATTCAACATATTTTCATTCTTTCCTTAGTATAAAAATATTATTTGCTGTGTTAGAGGCAAAAAAAACTCATGCAGTGGTAGTGTTTTAATCATGTGTAGGAGAGGGCGTCTTTTAAGGTGAGATACATTGTGATGCAGCAGATAAAAGCCATTAAAACCATAATCTGCAATGTGGTAGCATTTTTGATTAAAAGCATTTTAACGCTTTTTTGGTCTAATTGAGAAAGACTGAAAATTTTTGTTACAATTTTCGTACTGCAACACTTTTTAACAGAAAGTTACAGAAACTTAAGTTTGACCAATAAAACAGGCATTTTATTCCACCACATCACAATGCTGTGGGCGCGCTCTCCCACTAATTGTCCAATGAGTGCCAAGGATACCATTTGGCGGCGAATCTGAACAGAAGACAAAGGGGAGGAGGAAACGCCGCGCCTTGGTTGGCTTAGGAGGCACCGATGTCACAAGGTCTGCAGCCAATCAGGCGGGAAAGAAGACCAGAGTGCAGCAACAAAAAGAGAGTGAATGGATGTGAGTGCAGTGGGTGGAAGACATGAGGAGGACAGACAGGGAGAGGAGGAAGTAAACAAAAGAAGGGAGGACCTGAGGGTGAGGCAGACCCAACTGAGAGGAAAACAAAGAAGGGAAAATGAAAGAGAGGAAAAACAGGTGTTTGAGGAAATGGACAGTAATTTAAGCCAGGGAAGCTTTCAGACTTTATCATCTTACGCCTGAAACACTCAATTTGCAAGTGAGTCATTCTTTCTTACCTGAGACAGAGATGGCTCTTACTCCACTCCTGACTGCCTCCAACTTCTTCTCATTATTGGACACCCTGGAGGAAAAAAAGAACCACAAAAACACAATCAAACAACAGTGACTCTTTACACGACAAAACACACTTTGATTTGAATCCAAGCCTCTTTGACTACATGCCAGTCATTCTTTAAGTCCATGAAAGAGGAGGCTGTTTAAACTGCCTCTGTAAACTAACTCTTGCTGTTTCAGTTACCTCCCTGAGTTTGCTGCGGTCTCTATGTCTGTTTCATTTGGACTCTGTGACGATCTTTGTATCAAAAACCACACCAAACCAGCAGAGAGAAAAGGAGTGAAACTTAAAGAGTTAGAGACCAAGAGAAAGAGGAGGAGACTACAGAAGTGTTTGAAAAACCCTAAGTGGAAAATATTTGGCTTCTAAACGTATCTCCTTATTTGACCACAGACACAGAGAGAGAGGGGAGAAAAGAAAGCAACAGAAGTTTGAGTTAGCACAAAGTCTCTGTTTGAATTAGACGGAGTGAAATGTGAACACTCAGCGCTCAGGCCTCTGCAGTCAGAGATAAACAAAAGTGAATGGACATATGTTTTAAGGAAAATGTTTGGGTAGTTTTTTCACTTTTGAGGGATAAAGTGCAGCAAGAATTATAGGTCAGAAGTTCAAAACTTCTTTAAACTGTTTAGTTTTTTTGAGTTTGACGTCATTTAAATTCGGACCCATAACACAAGTATTCAATTTTCATTTTAGCTTAATCATTCAATCGTTATTTATTTTATGTGTATTAAATGTCAGAAAACAGTCCAAATTGGCCATGAAGACTCTCAAAGACCAACACAGTGTTATAATTCTAAAGGTATTCACTTTATGATGGTATGAAATGAAAAAAAAACCCATCAAATATTAAAGCTGGAACAATTCTATACAATTTTTAACATACATCACCATAACTGTTGTGGTGACAAACAGATAATTGAGCTGCTTGTTTCAGTACTAAATGTCTTCCGAAACTTTCAGAAAATAAAAAAGGAAGCAGAATATCCGTCATAATTTAAGCCGAAATAACAAATGTTGAAACTATAATCAGTGCATACTGAACCACACAGTTAAATCTTTGTCATTAGCTCTTTTGTGAACTAGATAAGTGAACAGAGTCCAAAGCAGAGCACCTGTGTTAAAAAGGCGTTCACTACACTATTTGTTAGAAACACATCAGATTATCACACGCTGCTAATGCTGTTATGCTACAGCCAGCTTTCCAGTGAAATTTTCTACATTTGATGAAGCTTCTGTTCAGGATGAGAACACTTTATTAATACTTACATTAAATTCATCATATAAAAATTACCAATACACAATCAGGAAGCTAATACAAATGAATGTGAAAAAGCTTGAGCAGAGACACAAGCTTCTTAAGTGTTCAGCTGGACATGTTATAAACTCACTACGTGGAACAGGATAAGAGGATCAGTGGTGTTCTTACAGTATGTAATAAAATCTTAGATAGAATTGTGACAAGAACAGACCCTCAGCAGAGTATAAACTGACACTGCCCTTACTGTCTCCTTCATATATTTACTGCTATGACTGTTTCTGTTCTAACTTATCATGCAATACACTGTAGTGTATTTGTTTTTATGGGAATTATAGAGTAAAGAATCTTCCAGGTATTGACAAGAAGTAGAGCTGAACACACCTCACCATGAACAAACAATGTAATGTCATTAATAGGCATGTCTGTATAAAAAATAGAATGGTCCATAAATCATTTGTTATTAACCTTTAAGAGTCCTTTCATGTTTTAGAGATTCAGAATTGTCTACCAGCCTTTAAATGAATCCCTGCACACAGCCAACATACACGCTGTAGATGATGCATACAAGAAATATCACAGACCTGCTAACTAACAGTTAAGTAATGAGCCAGTCAATAAACTCTCTAAAAGTTGATTTCACTTTAAGAGCGAGACAAGAACTTACTTTGGGATGGAAGGAAGTGCTCTCTCTCCCTCTAGCGGACAGAAATATACATTATCAGGATTGCAATGAGCAAAGTGAAGCATAATAAATATGAAAGACCGCCAACAGGATTACATATCATTCCATGGAAAACGTGGCTTTATAAACAGTAGAGTAAATACAGCTTAAGTCTGTCTGCTTAGAAAATACATGCCATAGAAGACATGCTTTTAAATTATAACTAGCAAGGTTCTCATTTTATATTGACTTTTTATGAGATAGCAAGCCAGTTACAGAAACAACATCAATAGACATAATAATTTAGCAACACTAATTGTTCAAGTGTCCCAAATTATTGATAGCTTGTAAAAAAACATCATTGTAATACTTTAGAGAACATTTTAAACTCTATTAAGTTATTAGCTTAGGTTTAGGGATAGCAAACAATCAAATTGTGGACTTATTTAAATTATTTAAGTAAAAAATACTCAGCTGTGCTCTTTAGTAGCACCATAAAATGCTGGGCCAGAGGCTAGATATCAGGTGTCATACCTTTCTGTGCTCTCATGATGAATGACTGAGTTTCATTGGAGAAGAGTCGACAATAGCCGTCAATCAAGTCAGCCAAGTTCTCCGCCATGTTGAGTGATGCTGTCGTAACAGTGAGAGGCTACACACAGACACACAAACACAAGTACACATAAGGGCAGGCCGGTTACAAAGAGTCATTATGTCTAAAGACACACAGTGATATATTCTTTCACATAACTCTACAGTGGGGGCTTCCAGCTGCTGCTGATGTCAGGAGAGAACTCCTCTCTCTTACAGTATTACTGTGTGTATACGTTTGTGTGTAAATCCGAACCAATGAAGCCACTTTAACAGAGAGACGCCACTCACACAGCAGCGTGTGTTACAAAACCATTATGTGAAATATACATGGAAAGCCGTTAATTAATCTCAGGCAACACTAGCTCACTCCAACACAGAGGGCCATGAATCGAGCTATGCACCATGATGGACACAGCTTATGGTGGCTCTCCAGAATTTACTTGGTGTCAAATGAAACATCGTGACTGGATGCAGAGTGAAAAGGAAGAGCCTTTAGATTCACAATCAGATGCTTGAGCAGAGCTAAATTCATTGCTAATCATTACTACTATTTTGAGTCAGGAAGGAAAACCCTGCGCACCATCAAGATAGATATTTTTAAAGAAGGAATGATAGATGTTGTATCAGAATAATAGAAAAGACTACAATAGAAATTGAACTACGTTTAGATGGAAATTAGGTGGATAAAAGGTCAGAGGTAATCATTTTAAGGTGGTACAAGTTATTGATGTTTTATCAGGTAATGCTTGGGTATGAACTTGAAGAGCTGGTTTCTATAACCGGACAGAGACAGAAACAGAGACAGAGATAGAGATAGAGATAGAGATAGAGATAGAGATAGAGATAGAGATTTCATTGTGTTTTAATTCTTCTGTAAAGTAGCCTTGAGTGTTAAGAAAGGGACTTTTAAATAAAATGTATTATTATTATCATTATCATTATCATCATTATTATTATTATTATTATTATTATGATAGAGATAGAGATAGAGATTTTATTGTGTTTTAATTCTTCTGTAAAGTAGCCTTGAGTGTTAAGAAAGGGACTTTTAAATAAAATGTATTATTATTATCATTATCATTATCATCATCATTATTATTATTATTATTATTATTATTATTATGATAGAGATAGAGATAGAGATAGAGATAGAGATAGAGATAGATAGATAGATAGATAGAGACACAGTACCTCAGCGGCTCCAGCCACATTGAGCTGTAGCATCCCTTTCCTGTCCTTCTCCTCCATCGCTGAGTACTGGATGGACTGAACTTGGTTAAAGTTGGCTAGATGGGTGGGCTGAGGACAGAAAGAGAGGAAAACAAATCATCTGAAATGTGCTGTGTTTCTTTGATTCATCATTTATAATCAAATTTTCAACTTATCTATGTGGCCGTGTGAGAGCATGTATGTTTTGCTTCAAGAAAAATGCAAAACTCACTGTGGATCCCTTGTCAGTGAGGTAGCTAATCCCCTCCTCTGGGCCGATAGCTAACTCCACCTGAATCACCCAGCTGGACTGTAGGAGAGAAGACAGGGGTACGAATGAACACAGGAAGATAGCAGGACCAAATAAGGCAACACAGAAAAGAGTAAGTGAAATACAGCAAGATCAGGATTTATAGAAAAAAAAAGTGGAAATAACCTATCATTGGTAACTCATGGCTTTAATCATACAACTTATGATACACCCTGCAACACAGCATCACATCTTGCAACACCTGCTGCCACCAAAAGGGGTCAACCTAACACAACTAACAAGAGCTCCCAGAGTGCACCAGGACACAGCAGAGAGCGGGTAAGACACATACCCCCAGGGCACATTTGAAGCACTCCTTGTCGTAGCGGTAGATGGGTGCAAGAATTTCCAAAAACTTGAGGGTGCACTGCTCGTCGTTCAGATTGGCTACCTGCTTAAATGTCTGCTGAATCAACTTTCGGAGGGTTTTGGCCTAGAAAGAGAAAAGGACCAGGAGTGAAAAAAGGGACAATTGCAATACAAAAACTTCCTTTTGCATATTTTTTATCCAGACGGTAGAGAAATGTAACTGATAGCAGGGAGTAGAGAAGTGATGCACATGTGGGATAAAGGAGTATATGCATGTGTGGCTGCAAACTGACATAAAGAGATGAATACATTGATTGATTAACTGCGGTTCCAATCAAATTGACCCTGATGCTTCATTCCAGGGGCCCTTTGGGATCAGATCAATAACCTGACAATGACATATTGATAGTTAACACTCAATTACACATCAAAGACTGCACATTCAGCTGCAGTTAAGCTTAGATGCCACTGTCCGTAATGTATTTGGGTTTACAGCGTGTCAGTTATAGTCTCCCTGCTGGCACCACAATCACACTTTTCAGACCTAATGTTTTTAGGTCTGTTATGTCACTGGAGAGTTGGCAGATGGGGATCTGAAAGAAAGAAAATCCATCTGGGGAACATTGTTCTTATGTCCACAATCCCTCCTTATTCTTCATCACTCAAGTTACAAAGATATGCAACATACATTCACACACATATAATGTATTATATAATCCTCTTCATCTGATGTACATACAAGACTTGGATTAAGAGGAATTCGACCCTAACAAAAATGACCTTTTTAACCCTTCACATGCAGCTGACATCTGCTGCATTAAAGATGTTCAAATGTATACAGATAACACAACTACATATAATAATAATAATACAAATGCACACCCAAAGCATATATTCAATATGGACAATCCCAGTCTATAAATAGCTCTTCATATATAGATTAAGATTAAGATTTAAGGAGATTTAGTTTACTACGGACCGGGTTTTAAAACGTGTGGATTTACATAAGACATTAAGGTCAATCTACATAAAATGGATGAAAGTTTTACAATCTGAGTTTCAAACCAGAGCATTCGACCTGCATTGTTTTACTGACTTTATTTGAACATGTTGCATTGACCAATCACGGCCAGTTGTGACAAATGAAGCCCTACACTAAATGTAAGATGACGTACATTCGTTACATTCATTGGGGCAGAAGCAGTCCATAATTTAAGATTAAGTATGTTTGTTTCTATTATCAATTTTATTTAGCCACAGTTGTTTTCTATGTTTCATTTTATTATTCACTAGTGAAGAAAAAAAAGAATACCCACCCTTTATTTCAGCATTACAGAACGCTTTCACACACAAACATCTACAATCTGCAATGTTCCTGTGTCCTGATATATGCATCTGTGTGTCATGTCAACATATGTCATTATGTACATGTGATTACAGGAAAATGTGTATGCTCTTGTGTGTGTGTGTGTGTGTGTGTACTTTCTGCTTTTGATAGGATCAGTGTTTTAATTCCATGAATTCCAGGATGGACACTCTTAGATAAGCCACACACACATACGCACACACACACACACACACAGAGAGAGAGAGAGAGAGAGAGAGAGAGAGAGAGAGAGAGAGAGAGGAGAGAGAGAGAGAGAGAGAGAGAGAGAGATGAGAGAGAGAGAGAGAGAGAGAGAGAGAGAGAGAGAGAGGAAAGACTCACATGGGGATATTGTCCATCCACCCTTCCTGAGAGGAAGTGCTGAGAGTGGTTATCACCCTCCCCATCACTATGTTGACTGTTGCTGTAGTGACAGAGCTGACCACTTATGTAACTCTATCACTCTCTATTTAAAGTTTTTCAATTATTTAGTACTGATCAAAACACCAACAAGTTACGACCTTACCAGTTCTCCAGTAAATCAGAAATTACAAACCTTCTTTTACACTAGATAAAAAGTAATGATATATTTTATTCTGTGTTGTGCGTAAATTGTAACACTTACGTCGTTATCATTAAAGCTGCAGAAAATCTCTGCTCTTTGATTCATAATTCACTAGTTGACGCTCATGAATCAAAGTGGTACTGTACTTAAAACACCCTGGATCCTCTGTTACACGCAGTTCATTTAAAAAAAGTGCATAACCAATCTAAGACTTTTAAACAAATGTTTCTGATTTAAATAGTTCAAAATTAAAGAATGATATACATCGAGACTCTTTTGATCTTTATCCAAAAAGATTTCAAAAAGACGTTACATACTGAGACAAGAAAGTGATCGCCCCAGCATTCACTGAATATTTGAATAACATTTCATTGATAATTGTGCTTTCAGAAGGTCAAAGTAAGATTCGTTAGAAAAATTACTAAATGTGGGATACATTTTTTTCTTCAAGTTGCAAAATCGAATGGCCAATGTTTTTCGCAGAGGTCCTCGTCCACATAAAATTAAAAGTAAATCAGTACGTTTTCAATCTGATGAGAAGAAAACAGACTCCTCAGCGCAGCTCAAGCTGCTTTGGTCCAACTTTGATCTTCTGAGTCACCAAAGGTCAGTGTTTGTAAACCTGCTGTCCAGCCTGTCAATACAAATGAACACACTCCGGTCTTTATTACGCTTTCAACACAGCACACATCCGTCACTGTTTACTACCACGGCCATCTGCTCTGGGGTTGTAAGGTGTGTGTGTGTGTGTGTAAGTAGAGTCCATTGAGGGAGAATAATCCCATTAAATGACTACCATTCTCTGTCACCGGAGCGGACGGCAGTAACCTAAATGACAGCTGCGGTCTCTCTCTCACTCTCTAACGCACAACTATGCATGTTTGTATGTTAGAGCAGATGTGTCACTGTCATTTGTTTAACATTAGCATAATTTCTGTAACTGCTTATATATGACATGATTACACATAAACAAAAACTCAAAGGCAGACATAACCATATGAGCAGGACTGGAGATATTGGTTGTATTAAGAGAAGAAATCTATTGATCACATCTATTCTCTACACCTTAAATCTTTCCATTTAGTTCTTACATTTGTTTCTGCATAAGACAAGTTGCTGTTCAGATTAAACTAATAATCAATTAAACTGTTCTGACATTAAAGTATCAGTCTAGAAATCTACATTTGAGTCAGATTTGTCAAATTGTTGATGTTTGACTGCACATGTCGATGTGCTACTGTGTGACTCCTCGTGGCCTATAAAAACAGGCCTCAAGGGAGTGTGTGTTGTCATGTCTACCAAAAGAGCAGAAACAGGAGGAAGAGGAGAGGAGGTAGAGAAGGTATGTGGGCAGCTGATGAGGGGGGAGTCAGCAGGGTTTGACAGACTGGGGTGGGGTGCGGGGGCACGAAGAGGCACACAATGATACCTCCCCCTCCCTCCTTATTGTTGGAAAGAGAAAGTGGGTTTAAACAGGAGCTGGGGGTCACATACAAACACACACACACACAGTCGACTTCTCTCCCTCTGCTGAGCATCTGTCTGCCCGCCCGCTGACATCAAGACCTTTGCGGGTCACTGGGCCTATACTTCTTGCAGACACACACACACACACACTCACACTCACACACACACACACACACACACTCACACATACACACTCACACTCACACACACACACACACACACACACACACACACAAAGACCCTCCCCATAAACGCGTGCCGTAAATTGATCACTGACACAGACACTGCTCATTATGCAAGCACACACAGTGGTCAAACACACGCCAACCATAACCAGACATCAGCCAGACAACAAACTGAGCTAACCTTTAACAGAAATTATTTTACTTGCTCCTACGAAACAAGTAGCGCCTGATAATGTTCAGGCGAACATTCAAGAAACCTGATGATGGTCTTATCATCTACCTTAAGGTACGACTTAATCCCTTCAAAAGGCTTGAACTTTGTGTAACACTTCTTTAGCCATATCTACACTGACATTTACATTGACAATCTCAGTGGATTTGTCTCAATACTAGTCAAAATATCTCATTACACCCTAGCATGATCCACATAGACCTTGCAAGTCCAGATATAGATCTTATGTCAGGATATTATGAGTAGCAATGACTTTCAATGCAGCAAGCAAAACTTTCTGGACAAGTTTCTTAAAAATAGGAACTTGTTTCTAGAAACGTTATATTAATTGGTATTGTATTTTATATTATTGGAAAAGCCTCATCAGCTTGGCTGTGCTGTATGTGCTAGAGTGACCAACATAACCATGCTGCTTGAGCTTCAACAGTTCCTGGTTGAGGAATGGGATGCCATCCCACGGCAAAAATGTGACCAGGCTAGTGACCAGAATAAGGAGGAGGTGCCAAGCCGTTGTGGCTGCGTATGGATCTTCCACACTGAGGTCCCTAACAGTGTAAAATGAATAAAGTGTAAAATTGGCCAATATGTATGTTTATTCCTTATTACTGTGGGAGAGTGCAATCCAATCCACCAAGTAACTCAAAACAAGAGTGAATACCAACAGGAGAATATTGCAGGGGATTTTGGCACGTTTTTGGGGGCGCTACCCACACGTTTTGCAGTGTTGCTCATTCAACAGAAGCATGATCCTTACAAGTTATACCTCATTGTAAAGGTAACTTATCAGGCTTTCCAACAATATATAATATAACACCAATTGCTAGTATTAAAGGGATGAAATATTTTACCGAAATTATTTTTCCAAACTTTTTTTGAGGAGTTTAGTAATGAGATAAATACACTCTGCACTGCAAAAACTAAAAACTTACAGAGAAAGAAAAAACAACAGACACATTTTGCTTCACTAAACACACTTCTTCTTTTGTATTTGGTCAGCAAGACACCTGCTGACAAAGCAAACACAGTTTAAAAGCCTTGATCATTTTTACATTCATCACGCTGAATACAAATCAGTAAAACGTTGTTTTTGGCAAGAACATCCCCCGGTACATTTTCCTCTACATTATCTCTGCTCATCTGAACGTAAGTGGTTATTTGGCCAAGATTCCCTTCAGTCATATTGAGGATCGCCTGCTTTGCACAATGTCAGCCAGACCACACAAGGTCTGACAACAAATCAAGTAACACAGTAAAAAAAAAAAATTGGCTCAGAGACGTCCTTTTTCAAACTGTGAGGCTGTTCATAAAACCACAAGGTTTGGCTACTTTTGGGAGCTGTAGTGAAGCAGCAGAGTGATGACAGCTGCTGAAAGAGTGGACAGAGCTGCATGCTCATCCAACAGGACATTAAAGTTAATCAGAATCTCTATACAAGGCATTCTTTTTGCAGCTGACTGCAGAGTTTGTATCTTATACTTCTTCATATGCACAGATCTCTGTATAACTTGGAAAAGTCATTCTCACCTTGACTGAATCCAACAAATCTTTTGGGAAAAAGCGCCTCAAACCGACGTCCTTCCTGGAAAGAGAGACACAGAGGCATGTTTATTATGCTGTGATTACACCACGGAATGCTAATTGACAAGCATTTCTGTCTTTATCTGATCCCGCCAGATTATTTTGTTCCTCTCCAGAGAAATTAACAACAGCAACAAACAGATCCAGTAAGGCAGTGAGACAGCTGAAGACGAGAAACAAAACACAGAAACAGAAAGCTATGACTAAGTGTTGACGGCACAGCACTACTCATCCTTTCCTAAGAGAAGGGGCTGAAGGAAAACAGGGGGAGCAGAAAGAAAAGATAGAGAGAAGCATGGAGGAGTACAAAGAGGGTGACCGCAGAGGCAGAGAAAGATGTGTGGAGCTAAAACAGGAAGCTAGCTAATGATTCAAACTCCTCTGGAGAAAAGATGGATAGGGGGGGGAGAAGGGCTGACAGCTTACATCATCCTCCCTCCCTCCTCCAGCACAGGTCAAATATAGTATTATGCTTTTATTACAGTGTGTGGTGTACAACAGGGTAAGGATTTCAGTTTGAGAGCAATTCAGATAGAGCCAAACAGGTTCTGAAATATGAAGGAAATGATATGAATAAATGTGAAGAAGCTGCTCAATAGTTAATTGTAGCTACTTATCATTGTATCTATGAAAGAATACATTATTTAAATGTTGTGTGCTAATACGCAAACATATAGAGCTAATGATGAACTCAAAACACAAGGACGTTTGATAGCTGCTTCACATTGGCTCAAAAACCACAAGCACAGTCAATTGAAACCAGCTAATCTACATCAAGCATACACAGGTGCATCTCAATGAACTAGAATATCCTGGAAAAGTTAATTTCTTTGTCATAGTTTAAGTATCCAGACTTTTTCATGCTAGCTTCCTTCAAATATTTCCACAAAAGTCAGGGTACAACCGATGTGAAAGCACAGCAACCACAAGTCAGGAAAATTCAGGCAAGTCTGGGGTGTTGGTTGGCCTAGCCATTTAAGCATATGCCAAATATACAGAGGGTAAAGTTCTTGCCACAGCGGTCACTAGTCAAACTTTATTTATTTACTTTACTAGATCGACTTCCATCCATTACCCTAAGCTGCATGTCATCTCCCACGCTCTACTCGCCTCTCTTTAGCTGTCTTGTCACTAAACGCAAAAAACATAACTTGAAAAAAGTCAAGCAAGTGCGAAGTGGGAATGATATCAAAATGAAACGACCTGTTAGTGACCAGTATGATCATTGTTTATGTTATGATGTTACTTAATACTGTTTCTGCTCACCACCATGTTCACTTAGCGTTGCTATTAGGGGAAAAATTGTCAGTATGATATCAGGCTTCATGTTGTCCTACATCTCTGATATCTTGCAAATATTTCTCTGTAACTACTGCAGCATCCTTTCTGCGTCATATCTGGCCTCCTGAGATCCCTTACCCCCTTCTGGCAAAGAAAACTTCTTGCTGTGTGGGACATTTGTGACACTTCCATGTAAAATGTCTTAGAAGCTAAATAGTGGGATGAAGCTCTGTTGCGATTAAGCTAGCAGCAGAGGTATGAGAGATTGCAGAGGCGAAACTAGGTCTATGTAAACGTAGAGAGAGCTAGTGTGTTTGTTTCCAAGGAACGCCTCCCTAGCTCCTTTAAATGCTGTGAAAAATCCCGTACTAGAACAGCAACATGACTGCACTGTTTGGTTTAGTGTAAAAACAGAGTAGACATAACAGTGGAGCTTTGTTACAACACTGTTGCAGAATCTCTGCTTTAAACAGCCTGAGGCAGCCACTCATTACCAATCTGCTTGTTCAGCATGGTCAATGGATATTGTTAAAGGCAGATTACCCAAAATGTATTGCAGTTTTTGGACATAAATGCTCAACATGAGCCCAACAGCCCCTGATGGCCAACTGTCAGCTTGGCGCATGAAAACCCCAACAGCATTTTCCTTCTTCCCTAACTGGTTGGTCTAAAATATGCAACAGAGAGAGGCAGAGAGGGAGGGTAGGAATGAAGGGAAAAACAGACAAAAATTCCGGATGAGAGAAGAGAGAAGAGCGGCAAGAGCACGTAGATTGAAGACAAAGAGATACCAGGGAAAGACAGAGGGCATTCTTCTGAGTTAATTGGAGAGCTCGTTAGGAGGACGGGCAAAAAGAAAGACTTCAGGGGGAGAGGGCAGCTCATTAGAGTCAGTCGAAGTAAAATCCAGGCCTCGTTAGGGCCAGAGTTTGTTAACGCTCCTCATCAGCATTCATCAAGCAGGGCACAAACCAGAGAGCCAGCAGAGACAGAGCAGCCAATCCAACATTAATCCAAAAAAAGGTCATGATTTCTGAACACAAGTGATCTGATGGTTGACTATGTGGGCTGAACACTTTTCTCTCACAGGTAAATGTAGACAAAGAATCCATCAGAGGCATTACATTGTTCTGGGTTATTGTTTTTCAGCTGCACATTTCCCGTTCAAGAGCAGATGTCAGGTTCCAAAATAATTCTAAGCCGGACTGATGGTGAGCTCCTGCAGCTCTGTGCTCAAGAAGAAAATACTTACTCCAGTAGCTCATAGTTGGATTTCTTGTCCAGGGCGTTTCCTCTCATCTCTTTGAAGAACCTCCTGAAGTTAAAACCATTAGGACACAGAAAGAGAACATGATCAGATCCACTTGCAGCAGACACTCCACCATTAAGGGGACTACTTATTCAAAGTGTTCAGGCTAAATAGATGAAGGGGGGGGGGGTTATGTGAATACAAGATGTTGCTTTAAATAATGAATGATAAACATGGTAGAGGGTGATAAGTGTAGCTGTAGGGCAAACAAAAAAACTTCACACACAAATGAATGTCATATAATGGTTTCAAAGTGTCAAAATCATCAGACAAACCTTTGTTTTTGATCGTAAAAGAAGAATACCATTTGAAAACATGACTTCTATAGTTGTGTAGTACATTGTCGTTTTCATGCGCTACATTTTTAATTAGAGCCTCTGTTTCACACTGTGAGCATAACTAACCTGATTTCTAGACAGCCAAGTTTAAGAGCTACATCTTGTTCCACTTGATCCCCGATCTCTGTCATGTAGTCATTCTTCACCTGGGAGACACGAATACACAGCACA
Source organism: Notolabrus celidotus (assembly GCF_009762535.1). Classification (NCBI taxonomy): domain Eukaryota; kingdom Metazoa; phylum Chordata; class Actinopteri; order Labriformes; family Labridae; genus Notolabrus; species Notolabrus celidotus. Next base: position 18,499,721 of record NC_048287.1, on the reverse strand, counting down.
AAAATATGATGATTAAATTATGTATCTCTACATGCAACACATGGCATACACACACACACATCCCGTCTGACCTAGATTACCAAAGGGCAAACAGACTCTGACTTCAAGCAGTGCCATATGTCTCTGCGCTGAGTAGCTGCAAGCAGAGACTGAAATCTGTTTTTGTCTGGGTGCTTTGGTGTGTTTGTGTGTCTCTTTGTGTGAGAGTACCTGGTGGTAGAAGTAGTTGAGCGTGGGTTTGTCTTCTGTAAACTGCTGAACAAAGCCCTTTGGAAGATACCGGATCCTTAATTCATACCTGCAGTGGAAGAAAGTGAGTTTTAAAAGAGTGCTGCATAAACAAGAATATTTTCCCAACTCAAAAAAAACCCAAAAAACAATTCTTAGTATTTTTTTTTTATATTGCAGATTTCATGTTTCTGAGAAATCCATTTTAATATGAAGATATATGTTCTAGATGTGTTCAACATGGTGAAAGGCATCAGAATGAGTTTGACGAATGAGTTTAAAACCAAGATCAGAGCAGGGTACAGACGAGGAAAGGAAAGAAAAGGAGAAAAGAATGAACTAAATTAACTTATGACGCAAGAAAAACAGAAAGAAATAGGACTGTAAAAATAAAAGAAGAAAAGAAATATACAGACAAAAGTAAGGAAAATATGATATGCTAGAATGCAAATAAAGACACAGATTGAACCATCGGCAAAAGAAGACAAACCAAGCCAGAGAGACTTGTTGACTTAGTCATACAAAGCGGGCATCTGGTTCTCCTCCTCACAGTGCAAAAGGCCTGCACCTCACAATAGCATTAGCACTAAGACCACCACAATAAACATAATATATGCCAGTGCATTAACATCCAAACTGCCAAAGTAGAATAAGCACACGCACACAGGGCCTCCAATCATCATACAGCAGACGAGTTGCTTTATGTTTCCATTTGTTGGTTCCAACAAATCACTTTCTGCTACTTTGGCGTACAATAGGTCAGACTTGAGTTGCCGTCTTTAGAGACATGGACTCTGACTCATTTTACAAGGCTAAATAAGTCACGTTTAATGTCTTGGTCACAAGTGCAGGCCTCATTAGTTGTTTTCTTTCCTAAGGCATTGCAAGCACCTGCTGCAGAATCTGAAGTCAAGTTAGACAATTTTGTCTCAGTGGTTTTTAACATCAGCAACAATAGATCTTGCTCCCATTTTACAAATAATTTGAGTCTAAATTCCAGTTTCACCAGATTCGTCTGGTATAGCAGGAAAAAGCGAGACTAGCCTTCTGTAGGGATTATTTGCTGTTTACATCTCTATACATCTAAACTGAATTAACTCAAGCAGCAGACTTACAAGGGGAAACACATTGTTGTAGACTGTTGTTCTTAGACTGCTAACCTGCCACTGACCGAAATCCAGAAGGTACATTTTGCAGAGAGAAACCAGATCTGAAAAAAGCCCTCTGCAAACTGTAGGCCAATGGATTCTTTACTAAAACAGCAGCTCTGTGTAATACCTGCTTTATGTGCAACCCTCTGATCTCACCTCCACTCCTCGTTTGGTCGTGCCTGTTCATATTTCTCTCTGACGTGTGAAACACCCATATCAGGGTGGAGCCAGTGCACCTGGTCTCTGGATTGGCTGTTGGTGAGCCGCAGGCCAAAACAAGATGTCCAGCGCACTTTGTGGATGTCCAGGATCTTCTGGATGATACCCTGGAAACATGGTAGAAAATATATTTATGGGGATCTATTTTGCATCAATTTCCCTTGTATAGTACCAAAGAAGCTGAACAATAAAAATGGTATAAAACAGCTGTTGGGCTCTGTACTAATATGATTTATGGGTTAAAAATACATAAACTGCTATACTACTAGCACAAGTTTAGGTTAATGGGTCAACAAGTCAAGTATTTTTCCTCTCATATTTACAGAGGTAGTCTTCTAGTTATGACCCAACACATGCAGAACACTGTGTTGAAATTTAATTTAACAAAATTGCCCAGTGGAAAAAAACACTGAACTCTAACTCTGCCATTGTTCATTTAAAGCACTTTGCATGAGGTCATTAAGGGCATCAGTGGATGTGAGTGTGTAGGTTACTTGAAGCAATTAAATATGACATCCCCACCCGAACAAGCTGACAGACATCATACACAGACGCAGAATCATGCTCAAAGAAGCATGTGTGTTGCCGTGTAAAATGCTAGAGGGTCTGACCCACATACTGAAGTAGAAAGAAGAGAGAGGATATCTGCAGTGGTGTATCCTGCACGACCACTGAAGTTTAAGCAGTGCTAAGCAGTTTCTGCATCATGGGAGGGGGGGGGGGGGGGGGGGGGGGGGTCTAAAAGCATATTGCCAAGTAAACAAGGGTGTGACCTGAGGTACACTGTCTTTTGTTGTAGAATTTTCTCATTTGGCAGAGGGTTCTGAATGAGAGCGGACAGCAAAGGCTGAACTTAAGTCAAACAGCAGAGTCTGCATTTAAAGCTGCTTTAGGGGGTAAATTATGATGTATGAGGAGCTAATGTTTCCACAGTGAATGTTTGGTTCAAGTAACATTATTCTGTTCTACATTATCCCTAAAGATCAAAACCAACAGTGAATTTACCCTTTTAATGTATATGTTAATACAGCTTTGTTGTTGTCTACAACCCTTTGTGGACATATCAGAAATATAAATCAGCAGCTGAACAATCCTCATAAAATGCACATAGCATTTCTCTGGAGTTTTGTCAAAACGTTAAAGAACCTAACCTTTTAAGGAAAAAATGAGACCAAAATCATTACTGTCTATCGATGGCTTTTGTTGGCAACAGTAAAATATTATTATATCATTTCTAATTTAAAAAAGGGCTGTCAAATTATGCAATTCTAAAATTGCTTTAATCACAGGATTCAAAAAGTGAATCACTATAATTGCATTTTAATCCCATTTCAAATTCCTTTATTTTGTATTTCTTAAGTCCATTTTAACATGCAACTTTTACCAGTGTCCTGATTTGGGACTCAAATAACTCCAATGAAATGTACCCTGCTGACTTCAGATTTCTTATTCAAATATATGCTGCACTGCTGCACAGGTGTGGTCTAAAAACCATGATTCAGGATACGGGACAGCTTCAAAGTGCTTCATCTGCTTCATCTGCTTCATCTTTATCTGTGAATCCACAGGCCTGTGGTGATTCACACACTCCAAAATAGTACTCTGCTGGCTACTGTGATGCGGTTGCCGGATTACATTAATCTGTTTAGCTGCACCTGTATGCTTCACTTGTAGGTGGGAGCTAAACCTCAAAGTAGTTCTGTGATATTTCAATCTGTTCGACACAAAGTCCATATAACATTTGATTTATCAATGGGCTTCTTTTTTTGTAAATGTGTTATTCAAAGAACAATGGTGTTGTCATTTTACATCACGGTGACATCAAGAAGCAGGCAGACACTGGGGCAGCTTAACTACAGGTGCTGAAAGGGACAAAATACCAGGCTATCAAAAATCGTTCATTCTGGACTTTAATAACATCACGATTAATGCATTGACGCTGACAGTCCTACATTAGAAGAAAACATACCAGGGCTTCTTTAGGTTAGATACAAACAAAAACGGTTGCACCCCTTCTTACCCTGACATCAGTTGCGTCTCCATATCTGATATTAGAGGACCAACAGCTGTGTTCAGTGTTAGTTTCAAAGTGATGGAAGACTTTCAGAACCCTGTCCACGGAGCCAGCCATGGTTCGATCCGACCCCCCTGCACTCAGCCGAGACTTGGCTCCTCCCAGGAGGGCATGGTTCAGGTTGGGGTCCATGTAGGCCGTGGCCATGGTTTTCCCTGCTGACACTGCTGCTGCTAGGTGTCTGTCATATTCTGAGTGAGGAAAACAAGCAGACCAGACATAAGTGATATGAGGAAGTAGATGATGAAAAAGAAGAAGGAATCCTACAATTATTACATTCTCAGTTCACATGGTGAAGAAAATCAAGAAATTAAATCTAAAGGGACATCGCAAAATATTGAATAAGATATCAGAATTTCTGAGATGCCAAAGTGTTTGGTCTTTTTATTTTCATCACTGAATAATAAATAAATAATTTCATTAATAAATATCCAAAAGCCATACTAACATATCTCATCTGGGAGCTAAAAGTCCATCAACCTAAGGCATTCAGTTTAAAATAAGGAACAGAGAAAGCAGCAAATCTACAAACTGTGTAGGCTTGAGATAAAGAACATTGAGTTTCTTTTCAGTAAGAACAACCTCAATTGTTTAATTGATTTATTCTTCATCAGTAGACTTACTGAACTGTCCAGTGGCAATTTAAACTGCTGCTTTTATCCAACCAGTGCTCCAGAACTCAAAACTATTGGATTTACTCTAAGACAAGGGTTGGCATTTTTGCTTAAAAAGGCTGTAAACAAAGTCAATTAAAGTCTTGCTAATTATGGACTTATTGTTTAAGCTTTAGTTTGAATAATGAAATTAGAAATGTTGCTGACATGTTCTCCTCTTTCTCTGTCCTCACTTTGTAATGCTGTAAACTAGAATCCAGTCCTTGTCTTGTTTGGAGTAAACTCAAAAGACAAAACAGCAACCCTCTGTATTAAAAACAGGCTGAATAACACTGCTCAATGATACACCAGAGAGAGGAATAAAAAGAGAATGAGGTGCAGTCAGGGTCAAGGCTCAATGTAAGCACCTGTGGCTAAAAAACACAAAGACAATGCACCTCAGACTGACGCTTTTCCTGAGTAAGAAGCCGTGACATTGACACACTTCCTGGAATTTCTTCATAACTACATCTGGGAATGCCCGACAAAAAGTACCTCCTTCATGTCCGTGAGTTTCTGTACATATATATATATATGTGTGTGTGTGTGTGTTATTGCGTGTGCTTCTGTTAGTGTGGTTGCAGTATCGAAAAAGATACTGAGATCTCTTTCACTCTGTTTTTTCTGTTTCTGTTTCAGTCCTGTGCTTCTGCTCTCTCAACCATTAAAAGGGAAAATTGATATGTTCAAGAAGGTAATTACACCTGAGAGGAGACACACACACACGCACACACACACACACACATGCACACGAACACGCACTAACACACACAACTTGGAGGAAACAAACTGTTTAAAGATATATCTTTACAAGATATCAATGTACTCCCATGTTGCACGGCCAATTTCATAGAGTAAAGACGTTTTTAAAAAACGATCACTCCACTTGCTCCCAGAAGTTAAACTTGCCTCTCACTCTGTCTCTGTCTCTGTCTCTCTCCCTGTCTCTCTCCCTCTCCCTCGCTCTCTCTCCCTCTCCCTCTCTCCCTCTCTCTCTCTCTCTCTCTCTCTGTTTCAAAAGCACACACACACACTCTCACACAATACTTTTGCTGAGCAACGGTAGCTTTGGCTGTACACCAACTCTGTTCCCATGGAGTCAGATGTCACACTATGGAAGGGCTTCATGCTACTTGTGTGTATGTGTGTGTGTAGATGTGTGTTTGTTATCCTGTGTGCAAAGTTTTCATTCATACCTCTCTCCCAACACATAGGGAAGGGACTACAGCCGCTCATCGCCATGGAAACGCATGTCTGTCCCTCCCTGTGTCTGTCTGCTCCGAGGACAGAGAGACAGCTTGCGGTCTCACAACCACGCATCACGCACACTGAACTTATCGTGTGCAGAAGTGGCATAAATAAACACACCGAGGTCCAGACACAACTGCAAGAACAGGCTCATGTAATCCAAACACACAAACTCTCTCTCTCACACACACACACACTTTGTCTCTGAGGCAGAAATCTTTGTCTCTAGATTTTGTCAACAGCTTCGTTAGCCAACTGTTATTTCCAAAGGAGTTAAGAGCAGAGATCTTTGAATAGGCCAATTTTCTGGTCAGCTGAGATTCTGTGTGGAGCCCTCAGAGGCGACAGAAAACACACCAACAGGGAAAAGGCACAAATCCAGTCTTTTGAGGAGTTTTTCTTTGTTAGTCTTGTCTTCTTAATCCCTTCCTCTTAGCTGCAGTTGCACAAGTCAAGCAAGATCCCCAGTGATGTGAAGTTTCATCCACAGACCTCCCTCCTCCACTTCTGAATTACTCCTCAGCAGCCCCTCTCTGATGTCAACACTCTATTTGCTTTTTGTCCAATTTCTGCCAAATGCCTGCGCTCCATAGTCACACAGTTGCTCTGGAGTAGTCAACACGAGTCCTCTCCAGAGTGACAGTCACTTATTTCACTCGGTTAAGTCCCTGTGATGAGAAAACTGCTCCTCCAGCAAAAGCTTACACACAAATCCAACTTGTACAGTCAATCCAGTGGAGATTCAGTAAGTTGGTGGTCACAGGAAAAAGAGAGACAATTACTGTGTGCAGTGACACACAAACAGAAAGTTATCTGTGAGGGAGAAGAGGGAGAATGAAGAAAAACAAAAGATACAGAGACAGTCGGGGAGAGCAATTGTTTCAGGATGAAAGAGAGGAAAAGAGGACAGAGCTGAAAGAAAGTTGAGTGTGGACTGAGAGAAATTGAGAGAGAGAGAGAGAGAGCACTGCTGGAGGAGCAGGAGGAGCTAGAAACTATTAATATGCTAATCACACTAGTCTCTTGTGTTCAATGAATAAAAAACCCTCCCACTTCTGTTTATGGAGCTGACCTCAGATCAGCCCGTATGTTGCACCAAGATTACAACCATTGCTTAATTTAAAGGAACAAGTCACTGAAGATTGAAGAAAAACAAAACAACATTTTGAAAAGAAAACTGTGACAGTCAAAGTATTTTCCAGGACTGATCAGAAGCAAAAAAGACAAATAAAAGAGACCTCAATTATTCCCCTCTTTACAAAAACTCCTCAAAAAAATAAATTTCTTTCATTTTAGCTGCAAAAATGAATAACTTAGTAGATCTTGATTGGAGAATTAACCAGGGGCGTGTCCAAACTTCTTCACTGGGGTGGCCAAACAGGGGCAATTCCACATGCAGGGGTGGTATTTATTTACCCTTTCCATCTCAATTTATCATATATATCTGATTTATTCTTCACAGGCTCAAGATGTATGTCTAAAGTCACAATTTCAAGTACAAAATGGTAAGTGATAAATACAAATGCAAAACAAGTTACCAGCAGCCTGAGGCAGCAAGACCAAATCTTTGATTCCCATGAAAGTCCAGACTCTGACAGGGTAAATAGTTGATCAGGACTTCAGGTGCATTTCGATCAAGAGTTCTGGAGTCTTCTAGCCCCCAGAACTACTTTCCCCGGAACTAAAAGGTTCCTGTGCCCCCATTGTTGTCTGCGTTTCGACTGCGAGCTGAAGTCCCGGGTACATTGTCCAAATCAGGCCAGTGACATATGGGAAAAAAAAAATTATATTAAATAATATTTTGAAATCTTAATAAAAAACTAAACTAGCATGCTTTCCCAGGAACTCCCTCTGTGTTTCAACAACTGTGTAAACTCCACAAACACTATTACGTTCAACCGAAAGTCCCAGGATCTTTGAAAAGTACTACCCCCCAAGCAGGGCTTTTCAGGGGGGAGATTATCTACCCCTGAACTAAATTTAGACCCTGGTTCCTCCGTTCGAAACGCACATAGTTCAGGGGTAAAGTCCCTAGTTCAGGGGTAAAGTTCCTGCGGTTGAAAATCGCCTTTTGGGCTGATTGGAATACAAGGGGGCCCATGCCACTCCTCTGGACATGCCCCTACTAATACTGGCACTGTCCCGGCCATGCCCAGAATGCTAACGAGCATCTGTCAACCAATCCACTTCCAAACCACGAAGTCTTAATCAATCCATCACCTTTCATACAGCACATTCAGTCATTCAGCCTGTTCTTTGATCCCAGACTGCTTGAGGCACTGCCCTGAAGGCTCATCTCCAAGGCAACTTGCCTCCAATAAACCTGTGAGCGAGTGGCACCTATCTCTGAGAGTGTTAAAAAAGACCAGATGCCAGCCTTCATCAATCAAGTGGACATTTATATGACTCAATGCATATCCTCGACTGAAGAACAATGAGTAACTAACAGAAAAAGAACATATGCACACAGCAAAGTCATAGAAGCTAGTAGGTCTTATGGTGCTCTGCTTAGTGTACATAGTCCTGTGTGCGTGTGCGTGTGTGTGTTTCCCATATTTTGTGATACATCTCCGGCATTGGCAATTGTTCTGGTAGGAGGAGGGGTCTTCGGTAGGTTGTGTGTGCGTGTGTGTGTGTCTACTTTTGAAAGCCTTTTGTCAGAGGGCCGGATGTTGCCATGAATGGGAAGCGCTCTTTTGGGACCATGCCAAAGAGTCTCTCTCTCTCTCTCTCTCTCTCTCTCTCTCCCTCTCTCCCTCTCTCCCTCTCTCCCTCTCTCTCCCTCTCTCTCTCCCTCTCTCTCTCCCTCTCTCTCTCTCTCTCTCTCTCTCTCCCTCTCTCTCCCTCTCCCTCTCTCTCCCTCTCTCCCTCTCCCTCTACCTCTCTCTCTCCCTCTCTCTCTCCCTCTCTCTCTCCCTCTCTCTCTCTCTCTCTCTCTCTCTCTCTCTCTCCCTCTCTCCCTCTCCCTCCTTATTAACACATAATTATCTTCAAAGGGGAGGAAAAAACAACACTTTGCTACTAAGTGCTAACAACAAAATAATCAAAGTTGCAGGTAAACCACAGAAATGTAATAGCTCCTTTGATATTTTATCAGTTAACAAACAAATGTGTTCACAGTCGTATCTCCAAGTCAAAAATCAAAGGCTGTTAGAAATACTTACTTATCTTAAACCTATGATCTATCAAACTCTTTATCCCATACTCTTTGATGTTAGAGATCAATGTAATTACAAAGAAAAACCCTCTCTACAGCCTGCATGACAAAGGTTTAACATTAATACTTAATCTCTGACAGACTTCCTGAAAATGTCATCCCTAAAGCCCCCACTGTAACTGTATACTACTGTTATGAGGTTATTATGTTACATCATTATTAAGCACACTGCAAAAAGTATTTTGAAATGAACTACCTTGAAACACATATAATGCCTTAATCTGCAGCGAAAATGGATGTGTCAACAGTGTGAGCCTGATGGTGCGTTTTTGTGTAATTATTGCCTTGACCTCATGAAGACATAATTTTCTAGCTGGTCACAGCATTGTCTAACAATAAAATAAAATATACATCAGCAGTCAATAAGAACTATCTGAATAGATCATACAAAGTTTAGAGAAAGGGGGAAAAGTGAAAGAAGAAAACAAATTATGAGAAGACAAAAGCTTTCTCAGAGTGAAAGTAAAAGTGGCACAAAAAAGGAGTCTGACTCAAAGCCATTCCATTGAATCCACTGCCAAAATTAACATTTAAAAACCTTGTACAAAGACATATTGGTATCTAGTTAATACCTCCTCTTGTCAGAACTGGAGTGAGACATTTCATACATTTTCAGCATTGATTATATGGAATATGCATGATTGAATACAAGGCTACTTTTGTTGACAGGTAGAGCTGTTCAGAGACTCCTGGCAAAACATACACTACTTGGGTCTCTGAACTTGACCTATCAGCTGTGTATTTGTTTTTGCAGAACAACCAATTGCACTTACAGACTATCAAAGAAACAGCAACATATCAGTATCTGCGCTTACCACCCCGGACTTGTTACTTGTTGACTAATTAGCGAGCTTGTGAATTAGCCTTGCCCTCGGGCAAAGACTGTGAAACGACATCATCTTGATAGCTTGGCATTGGCCAACCTCTCTCTCTGCAGCTCCAATATCTCCTATAAAAACAGTCACTTCTGGTTCCAGAAAAACAAAACAGTGACTGCCAAAATGTCTTATTAGAGGTTTTAAAATAGTGGCCCAAAAACTTTAAGTTTATCTTACACTAGCCATGTCTATTTTTATCCCCTTTTTGTTGGCTTTGAGTGCTTTAAAATATCCCCAGTAAAAGGAAGATGTAATGAGAATATAATGTTGGGAAGTCATATAGCTTTTAAAAGCAAGACTTGTTTAACTGTGGATTTGCTATCTTCTGGCATGTTAATTCATGTAATATAACAGCGCCAACAACACTTGCTTTTCAGGGCACGATGCCATGACACATTAATAGGATTTTTATTTCAGTACTAGAAAGGAAAACTACACCCTCAGGCGGGCAAGAGATTAACTTGGATCATCTTCAAGGAAAATACTTTTCCTTGTTTCAACAGTTTGACAATCACAATTATTAGTCACACTCTCCAGATGATCTTCCGTCTCCTTTTTGCTCCTGTCTGCTCTAATAAAACCAACACACAACAATTTGATAGACATTTCTTGCATTTTTTTTCTTCTTGGTTCTGTTACTCACACTTTCACAGATACATTGATATATACATCTGCATTAGTATGATAGAATACGAGCACCATGACTCAGCAGTTGCTGTCTTAAAGGAAGACGTCCACACTAGTCCACATAGTAGATGAACAATCAAACCGATTTATTTTCATCTTAAATATTTGCAGTTAATGTATTTTTCTCCATGTCTCTCAATATTTGCATTTTATCTGCCTGCAGATACTTGAAAATAATATCAAGTGTCCTTAAACATTATTACACCAACCTCACTTTTTCATTTAGATCAGTATTTTATTCCGTTTTTTCTCAATAAGCTTGAACATAGAAATCAGAATAATCTTGTAATCCTGATTCTCTTTCTTGTAGCCACATAATCCATATGAGGAAGTAAATTTGGTATGAAATAAAACTTTCTTACTAGTTTGAAATAATGCTAACTCAAGGCCAACTTGCTTCTGTCTTCATCATAATTGTTATTTTATCTACCCTTTTTGATCTTCATCACCACATTAGAGGTTGGCTGTCTTCATAATGTTGACCTAGTTGTCATCACATTATGCAGATGTTATTTATAAAGGTCATATGATGACAGCTAAGACAACTGCATGACAGCATCTACTCATTCATTAACAGGAGTGCTTGGGAAAGCTCCAGAGCGGTCATGAAGAGAGTTTCACTCTGCTACTCTTCTACTTCCTAACACTGGCTGTTTTTGCAACAGCCTGCTACATACTACGTGCATTTGAATTTAGTATGTAGTATGACTGTTCTGTTCGATCTGTGTTGCAGTACGCTGGGCCAGACGTCACTGAATTTCCGGTTTTGGAATGCGGAAGTAAAGAACGGCCAAGCTGGTAGATAAACTGCTTCTTTAGCATCCACTTATGATTTAAAAAGTTAGGAAGTGGTTTATATGGAATTTAATAATTTTCACAGCACTTAAAAACAGATTTCCTCTCGTCAAAAAAGAAGAGAAAAGGAAAAAGCGGAACGAGCGCTGTGCATTATGGGAAACAGTACGTGAAGCAGACTGGTCCGATGCATACTGTGAAATTTTCCGGAATCAGTGGACATCTGGGGAGTTTTGGCATACTGCAGATTTTGCTCTCGTTCACATACTACTTACTACATACTGAATTCTGGCCAAATCAGTCAGACTGCTAGTACAGCAGGCGGTTTAAAAAACAGCCACTGTGTATGAGTGAGGGAAGCCGCTGAATGATCTCTTGTAGTAAGTAAGTGGAGTCAAGGGTCAGCTACTCACCTGTGTAGTAGGCAATCCTGGAAATATCTGAAAGACAAAAAAGAAAGAAATAGTTAGCTGGTTTGTTTCATTCTGAGGTGCTGAATAAAGAAATCAAAGGGGTCAGAACAATGAATTTAATGAAGTTGCACAGCAGGTGTTCACAGCTCAGTTGCTGAGGGGTAAAAGCAGAGGAGAAGCCAATACTGGTCAAATAAATAGCTGCAATCAATATCTCTTGACTTTTCAACAGGGGATTGATTTATCTTTTAAGAATCAATATCCCGTTGTTGCCTCATTTAGCCAAACCAAAGCTCTACTGGTTAAAAAAGTGCAACTGAAAAATGCAGGTTCTTAATATTGCAAATCAATGGATGCAGATTTTCTGTTTTTCTTTTCTGTATTGGAATGCTGGATACTCATATCAAAAAGTAACATTGTTAGATTTGGGAGTTTTGTGCTTTTTCTCTATTGCAACCTCTGATAACGCCTTCACATAACACCCCTCTATGCATATTAACCCTTTAATGACATGTCTCCTCAGGGTATCGTAATAATAGCTTTGAAGGAACTGAGCATGTCACTATACTCTAATATTTTTAATCTGTGCACTTATGTATATACATACCCAATTGTGCGATAAAAATGTTTACAGAGAAACATCAAAAAAGGTGCAATATCCCTTCTTTTTATGACCACACAAATTATATCAAAATATCATCATGAAGAAAACCGCTCAGGTGATTAAAGGCTACATGAGCATGTACACGCTTTGATTGTAGGTTGACATGAGAAGCATAATTCCTGCTCTTATTATTGAGTTGCTCGGGATGCATCAATCCTGTAGCACCCAAACTCCCACAGGAAGTCTTCTGAAAACCTGACACCCAGTTAGAGCAGTGATGGGGCTGCGTGCATGCAGGGGTCAGGAGGATAAGAGTCTAAGTGCTTTAGACACCCTGGTGCGCACACACATACACACACACACACACACACTCTTGTGCAGGATGAAATGACAGTACAGGGGTTGTCAAAAATAATGATGTAATGGTTCGGCGAAAAGCCACAAACCCAGAAGGAAATACCAGAAAGGTGACTCATGGTGTGAGTTATCGACAGACCCTTTGTAATGCTAAACCAGGCCCCTACTGGCATTGTGTGTGTGTAGTTGTGGGGGGTTACCAGGTGAAACAAGTAAGACATCTATAAAGAAAGAAAGCTTCTTACAAAATACCTATGTCCACTGAACACTAGTTTAAAATCCTCTCTGCAAAATCAACGGTAGCTACTATGGAGATATATTGCCAAATCTGAAGTTTTGATTTCTAATAACTTCATTCAAGTAAATGCAGCCTAACAGACACAACAATTTCCTCTCATAAACATTTTCTAATGATGACATCATATAAAACTGTCACAAAAATGACTAAACGGCTGTAATGGACCATGGTGCAAAGATCTGGGGTCTCAAAGTGCCTGAAAAGACATCTACAAAAGATGAACTTTACACACACCATCTGTCCCACTTATGCTCCCTCTCACTGTCTCTCTTCCCCTGCCGCTCCTGTCAGAGTTTGATGTGAGTTAAGTGTTATGTAGCCTGACTATGCAGCCACACTGGCGGTGCTACGGTCTAGACTAAAAACCAGAGGAGCCTGTGGCCTCTTCGTGTCTGAGGAACGAGACTAACACAGCACCTTTAGAGTCAGAAGAAAATATCACTCCTTTTTTAAATCTAAATGAGTTTGAACACTTGTTACTAAGCTGCATCTTTCACCCTCTGCTCTTAAATATGTGTGACCTTTTGTGAATCGTGATGAGCAGTTTATTTATTTGAATCATAACGAACATGTGCTGACTTTTCTCTCCGCTGACTATCCTGCGGAGGTGCTGGCATGGGGCTAATTACAAACCAGCCTGTTTAACTGCCTCCACTGCTCATATATCAAAGACAGCCAAGGTCTCACACACACACCCTCTCTCACACACACACACACACACACAAACACACTCACACAGACACACATGCTTCCCTCCAGACTGGCAGACGGCCCAAAACACCTGCTCCTCAAGCTGTCCTTTCCAAGAAGAAACACAGGAGGAGAGGAGCAAGGATCTTTTCCTTCAATCTATGCAGATGAACTGTTTCCTATTCCACATGTCATACAGCAAGTGTTTCAAACTTGACTCTGCATAGTTGAAGGTAAGTTTGCTGCACAATGCCCTCTCAGTAACACCAATGTTTATGATGCAAACAGGTTATTATAGAGAAGTAAAGGCAAAGACACCTAAGCGTTAATGTTGAATTGTTGAACACATTTGATACTTCATTGTGACTGCTGGTGGTCCTGCTTCACATTATCATATCAGTATCATGACTTCAAATAAGTCAAGGCAAATATGAGGGCAGTTTTGTTCAGTTGTTGGCACCGGCGTACACACATAAACCCCAAAAACATCCCATGTGAAAAGTCTGTCTGTATAATAACATGTTAATCACAGGTCTCCTGAAAACAGTAATTAGACAGAGCAATCTAAGGAGACTCTGCTGTGCCATGATGTCTAAACTTCTGAAATAAGTCATTAAAAAAAATTCATGGTGTGAGTTCAGAGCGTCAGACAGGTTTTCTTCCTACTGGAAACGGTCATGAAATGCAGATCCCTGCCTCTTGTACTGACAAATTCAAACAAAGGTGAGCATATATGAGCATTATGGAACTAGAAAAATGTGCCTACATCACCCCCATTTTAGCTCATCTTCACTGGCTGCCTGTTGATTTTAGGATTGATATTAAGATTATTTTACTGACTTTTAAAGCGCAACATGGACTTGCCCCTCTCTATATCTCTGAGCTTTTATCCCCCTACAAACCTGGTCGCAGTCTGAGATCCTCTGGCAGTGCTCTGTTAGCTGTTCCAGGGACCTGACTGAAAACAAAAGGGGACAGGGCATTTTCAATCAGGGCTCCTACACTCTGGAATAGCCTGCCAAAGGAAATCAGACTTGCAGAATCAGTCCCTTGTTTTATGTCATTACTCAAGACACATTTTTACAGGAAAGCTTTTATTGTGTGATTTTATCTATAAATAACTCTGTTTTTAACTCTGTTTTATAAGCTTGCATGCTTTTTAGTTTTTATTTAATTTTTTATCACTCCATTTTGCTTTGCACTTCTTCTTGTTTTTATTGCCCACTGTGAAGCACTTTGTTACCTGTATTGAAAAGTGCTATATAAATAAAGTATTATTACAAGAGAAAATATTGTGTTACGACACCATCACCTGATCCTTGTCTGGTTTTAAATTAAGCTTTCATTATATATGTTTATTTGTAATAAATTAATACTCTTTATGTCTGCATTTAAGTTTAAAACAGCAGACTCAGATTCAGACCTTCTAGATTTACATGCATAAAGGACAAACACTGCTCTTATCAGGTTGACCAAGGTAACTAAAAGCAAAACCAATGTAACAAAACTGTGGATCATTTCAGCTGCAATGGATCAAACTATCTGAGAACGATCAGGCAGATGTTCTTTCTATTCCAAAACCAAAGGCACTCTTTTCCTTTAAGTATAAACTGAATTAATCTGATGGGAGCGGTTGGACGTTCTGCCTAGTTGCTCTTCGCCTAATGATTGAACTTCAAGCTGAGCTGGCACACGCCTGAATGTGTGTGTGTGTGTGTGTGTGTGTGTGTGTGTGTGTGTGTGTGTGTGTGTGTGTGTGTGTGTGTGTGTGTGTGTGTGTGTGTGTGTGTGTGTGCGTGCGACCCTCTGGACAATGGGGTGTTACTGGAGCGTGCAGTCTTACAATGCAACAACACAACCCCTGAGGCACCAATCACACCTGCCAGTCACACTGCACCCCAAATACATATAATAATACACACACTTCCAATGTTTTTTAACCTTGATCCGCAATGAGGGAGCAGAAGAAACATATCAGTCTCATTATTCAGTCAGACAAAACTCAAAAAATGACTAGAAAGCTGCTACAGTGATAGCGAATTAAAATACACTGCACACACACACTCACCGATGATGCACACTGCAGATAAATCCAACACCCATGCAACATAATAAGGTCACACAAACGCATGACTGCTCACACTTATCTGCAAAAGTGCACACACTGCGATACACACATTCACTCAAGTGTGTTTAGTTCAGGTGAAGTGATAAAGCTAACAGGCTAACTGGAGCGGCATGCATGTTAATGTATCACCCTCAGACCAGATACACCATGTATAATTCATCACAACAGATTGAGGACGAATGAAGTGATGAGATAGCGCATGCATCAAACTGTTTTTGGTTTTTTTTCCTGAAATGATACCAGGAACAGTTTCTGAATAAGTCAAAACATATTTGGCACAAACCAATTTATGTACAGTCCCAGAGGTGGGCTTAAAGTAGATCTTTATTTACTGCACCACTGAAAACATGTTTTTTTTAGGTAAGAGGAAAATCAAATGTAGATTAAATATTAAACTCTTCCATGACTATTTATGTGAGCAAACTCAAGGGAACTGGTTTACAAGGCTAAAAATGAATACTTGACACTGATTGGCCAATTAAAGCAAATCTTTACAGGGTCTGCTCTGTGCCTTTCAGATAAGAGTAGCGCTAGACCTAGCAAAGGGACGTATAATTAATCAAACTAAAGGGCTAGCAGCGCTTTCAAATGGATTTCTTGGTGGGGTCAAGTACATTTTGTTTTTTAACAGTTTGGTTTCGTTTTTTCTTCTTTCTAATTGAGAGTCTTTGGAGAAAGTTGTGGATGATGAATATTGTGGAGAAAATAAATACACTTGATTTACGACAACTGATTAAAAACACTTTTATATCTTGTACCACTTTAAAATCTTCAAATGATAAACAGAATCAATTATTAGATCTGAAAGGTGTCGGACAAATAGCGCAAACCAAAGGCAGGTAAAGGTGCAATGCAGGTTTTTTGTATTTGTATTTGTGTGTGTGTGTGTGTGTGTGTGTGTGTGTGTGTGTGTGTGTGTGTGTGTGTGTGTGTGTGTGTGTGTGTGTGTGTGTGGTGTGTGGTGTGTAAAGGAAGGAGGTTAAGAGCTAGTTAATAAATCACACTGAAATATAGATGATGTAACCTAGAAACAAAAAGCTGCAGGGGAAATTCTCCTTCACACCTACATTTACAACATACATACACACTCTATCACACACACACACACACACACACACACACACACACACACACACACACATACACACACAGTACACACATAAAAGTGCATACACAACAAAAAAGAAACACAAAATAACACCTACATGAAGTACCGCGCGTGGGAAACACTCAAAATAAGGTTGGATGCTTGTTTCATCAAACACAACCCACAGATCTGACACACCTCTCTGAAACTGCCCCCCCCCCCCCCCCCCCCCCCCCCCCCCACACACACACACACACACACACACACCCACACACACATAAACACACACACAAGCCGCACTAACCTCTTTCACTGCACGTGCACACTCAAGTTGAAGCCTTCTACTTCCAACCAACTAAACACATCTCTTTTTCCATATTCAACATCAGGACTTGGATTTGCAGATGGCAAACAAAGCAGAAAAAAACAGACAAGAAGTGAAAATGTCCTCATAAATACTGAAATTGTTACTTCCTTAAGTCCTGTCACAGTGTCCAAGAGTCTGGGTTAAAATTTTTAAATCTCTTGTTGTCCTCGACCAATAGTCCAAATCCTCAAAACGTGTTAGAAAGTAATAAAAACAGAGTGAAGCAGCAAATGATCACATCCAAATAAAAAATCAGAGACATGTTTGTTATTTTTTGCATCAAACACTACAGTATAGATTAATACGATTTGAAATTTTGTTAAAAAATTGACAACTTCAGATCAGATTTCCACTAAATTGAGTTTATTTTGCAGTTCTTCCTCTTCCTGCTTCATTGCATCATCACTATTTCAGCAACTCCTTTCAGAAACAGTCCACTTGATTCAGACCTTGTCCTGACCCGCACCTTCTGTGTGACACCATCACATCGCAACCCCAGCAATACACACTTATCAGCACGTTTTCAAACACAGTTAAAGGAGGTATATTCAGATGTTGGTGGTTTAAATGCTCCAGAATGAAAAACACAAATGTGGTTACTGCTTGTACACGATACATAATTAAACACATGCATACATTTAAATACAAGCAAACACTCACTCACATGTACACACTACTATGTGATGAAACTCTTACCATGGTATAATCCATCCATTTAGATTCCCAGTGAGGAGAGGAGAGAAGAAGATAGATGAGGAGAAGAGAAGAGAAGAGAAGAGAAGAGAAGAGAAGAGAAGAGAAGAGAAGAGAAGAGAAGAGAAGAGAAGAAGAGAAGAGAAGTAATCCCCTCTCGACA
Organism: Notolabrus celidotus; assembly: GCF_009762535.1. Lineage (NCBI taxonomy): Eukaryota > Metazoa > Chordata > Actinopteri > Labriformes > Labridae > Notolabrus > Notolabrus celidotus. The sequence continues at coordinate 18,481,771 of NC_048287.1, read as the reverse complement.
AACAGCTTAATTGGGGAAAAGCCAAAATCCGGGACTCCTGTGGTCTTTGGACTAGCGCACTGATGTGCTAGCCAGCTAACTCAGTAATGATGGCTAATGTCGGATTAAGCTTACAAGCTGGCCTCATCCTCCTCCTCCTCCCACTTTACTACAACTACCACTACTACACTGACACACAAACACACAGCAGCACCATGGGAGTACAGAATAGGAGGGAAGCAGTAGGCGGCCTATGACTGTGAAATGGGGGAGGGACTATAGGAAGAGAGAAGAAGAGGAAGGAATAGGGGGTGAGGGGGCAAGGAAGGAGGTGGGGTCTTTGTCTCCCCAGAGAGGATGGAGGGAGGGGGGGAGAGGGAGAGCCAGATGTACAGAAGACAAGCAGGACAGAAGGGAAAGACAAGAGAGGGGATGGAAAGAAATGACAGAACAAGTTTAGGAAAAAGAGGAAGAAGTGCAACTAAATGAAAAAAAAAGTAAAAGGAGCAATAAGGGGGATATATTAGAGGGGTTAAACGCAGAGCTGGAAATGATATCCCTCTTGAGGGAGAGGAGTGGGTTATTCAAATATTATGCTGTGTTGCCTCTATTCTGCCTTTCTGACACAAACGCACCCCTGAGGAGCAGCTCAATTAGTCATAATGCAATGTCCTCAACTCAAGTCTCTCGAGCACAAATAATCCATCTTTGGAACACAAAAAATAATGACAGAAAATTGGAGACACGGGGAATAACAGACAATTGCTCTATTGATCTTTTTTTGTGAGGAGTGCATTAATAATCAAATTACACTTAAATCAAATCACACGCAGGAATATGCAGGGAAGTACATTTGTACATTTGCAAATGCTATCATTTTTGCATGCTTGTGGACGTGACTGGGATGTTTAGACTGGGCTGATATGGGCAGATGGCACAATCTATGTCACACAGACTCTGGCAGACGAGTGTGATTTGGGCTTTTAAATCTAGGACATTATTATTATTATGATCTTTATCATCACGATTAAAGGACGTTATTGGTTCATTTAGAATGATACAATCCAAAACGTTTCTGTGACTTGAAATCGATTCAGTAACTTTTTAGCCAAAAATTCAACCAGTGTGACCGTGAAATAAATACCCTGATACTTGACAGTCCTAGATTCCTGTTGTTTCTTTTAAGGGAATCAGGTATACATTAATTATGGATATAAACCGTGGTATTTTACTTGACCTTTACATAGCCTACAAACAGTGAATGGCTTATTTAGAACATCTCCGTCTTTGAAAAAGCCAAAGTGTTTCCACACACTGGACCACAATGGTAGCTTAATAACTTTTGCTTGCCGGCTTCTCCTCTGCCATCCGCCATGCTATGTTTTGTTGTCTGCCGGCGCGTAGTGATGACGTCAGAGACAGGCAGCCAGGATTGAGTAACGTTTAACATCCTTATCATTAAAAGTGCAAAAAACCACATCATATAAAGTCTGCTGTGCTTAAATCCAATGTGTTATTTCCTAGTATCGATACAATCAATTTATTACCTTTTAAAACAATGTTAGATTGATATAGGTCGTCCGAAGGCCAACTTGCCGAGCACAGATCAATGTAGTGGGATCATAGGAATATAAATCGATACATCGATGTAGTAGATGAATCGTTACACCCCTAATACACAGTAGATTAGTTATACCCAGACTTAATAAAATACAGGACAAGATAATCTGCTTCTGAGAGACTTCATTTGATGCGCCAGCATTTTTGTTCGAAGGACACACGACCCAGAAGAAGTCATCATTTTAGGGCATTCATTTTCATGCCCCAAAGGTAGAAATCTGCTGTCCCTAGATCTCTCCCCTCTACTGTTTGTGCCTGCAGATATGGTCCACAAAATGTCCCTGAAGCACCATTAGATAACCTAGCCATCACTGACTCCCTCTATTGTTTTATTCAGTGTGTCACATTAAATTTGGAGCTGCACACTCGACACAAAGTCTATGTAATGAGCTGGGACAGAGTCAAGCTCTCCCTCTCACACATAAGTAAGCATACAGGCTGACAGACAAGACGAGAGTTGCACAGGAGTAAAGCAGATTAATGGGCCACTGGATTAGTAGGCCAAGATGACACACAAACACACACACACACACACACACACACACACACACACACACACACACACACACACACACACACACACACACACACACACACACACACACACACACACACACACACACACACTGCTGCTGGTATATTGTGACTCTCATTCAGGAGGTGGGTTTAAAAGGTCTAAGCTCCCTCAAGCTCTGAGCCCCTCCCTCCTGTGCATCCATGCTTGATAAGTTGGTATGATAACATTGCCCTCTAGTGGTAATGTATTTTCTAATGATGTTAACTCAAAATAAAGCCTGGCTGCAGTCACTCTGCATTCTTTTTCTTTGAGTATATCGACCATTAGGTTTAATGTAATCTGATTTTAAACTTGTGCAAAACATCCCATTCCATTCAAATATAAAACCATGGGATACAAATCAAGTAGCGTAACAAATATGAAACCATTTCCAAAAACAGCAACCTTTAGTTTCTGAAAATGAAGCATATGCCGAAGATCAATACACTGCAGTTCCTAGAGTGTCCACTTGAGGCTGGATCCAAAATCCCAGGAGACCTCATTAAATAACCCTTATTAAATAATAATAGTAACTTATTTTGTGGAGCACCTTTACAAACAAATGTTTACAACAAGTGCTTTGACAAGCAAAGCTTGGCAGGATTCGGAAGACAAAATAAACCTTTAACAGACAGAGGAGTATAGGAGTTCTAACAATGCAAAAACAAAATACAGCACAAAAGATTAACAAGAATAAACGCAAATTAAACAGAAGAAAGTGGGGTTTTTTTGTTTGTTTTTAAATACATAAATAAATGAATAAATAAAAATAGATGAGTAAATAAAAGTATTAAAGGACAATAAAATAAAAAAGGTTTTAAGAAGAAGACGGCATCACATCGGAGAGAGTAGAAAATGGAAAAGGATAATTAAGAACATTAAAATAATGAATGAAGAAGAAATAAAAACAATAAATAATCAAATTAAATTTAAACAATTCATTAGTTTGATAAAAACTAAAAATATTTATAAATACAAATTAAAAGCAGTTAAAAGGATGAAGTCACACAAAAGCAAGTCTGTAAAAATGGGTCTTAAGAAGAGATTTCAAATATGTCACTGACTCTACCAACCTTATCTCCTCAGGGAGGTCGTTATAAAATCAAGGGGCTCTAATGGAGAAAGCACTATCCACTTTGGATTTGAGCCTCAACTTTGCAACGACCAAAAGCGCCCCACCTGAGGATCTAAGGCTGCGAGATGACTTATGTTGTGTTAGTATTTCGCAATGTGGCTTGAGGCAAGACCCAGGCAAGCTTTAAAAATGGACAGTAAAATCTTAAGATCTATTCAAATTTGTAAATGCAAGTCTTTACAGCAAAAATAAACATGTTTTCAGCCTGGTACAAAATAACAAGTTTTGGTCTGAAAAGCCCAATTCCCTAATGGGGGTGCACATTGAAAGGGTGGGGGTGGGGTAGTGGGCGTTGTGGCTTTTCCATTTTAAAGATATTAAGATTATGAGTTTTGTGTATCAGGCATACTTAGGGGCATGGCTGAGTTCCCTGACAGGCAGGTATGTGGCAGCTGTTTCACAGGAGGTTTAAGGCCTGTCTCAACTCCACCTCTTTGTCCTATTCAAGACTGACTGGATGTTAGGTTTACTAAGCATTTCCTCTAATGCGACCACCATCGTCAGCTTCAAATCTTCCTCTTCAGAAACCAATGGATGAAGACACTGAGACTTTGTCAAATACCAGTGTATGATTCCAACACTTTAATAGTTTGACTAGTAGTCAGTATAAGTTTGTAAGCCAGTTTTAAACTTCTCTATAGTACTTGGACCAACTTACTCTGTTCAAACTCCCCACAACAAGAATTTACACTTAGTCAGACAAAGTCAGGAAAAAAACAGACAGAGCCTTGCGACTATTCTTCAATGAACCTTTGTTACAGGAGAGTATCTGCTGGTGGTGACTAATTACACAGACACATTTACAAAGAGGCAGACAGACACTGTGGCATTATACCCACATCTGACCTCAGCAACACTAGTTAATAGTAGCACGCCAGTCTGTGTGTGATGTCATGCCTGAGGCTCGTATCCAGGTGTTTCACTGCTGATTGGTGTGTGTGTGTGTGTGTCTCCATGTGATCTATGATGACTGTGTGTTTTTGTCAGTGTGTGGTTGTGCATGAATCTCGAGATGAGATGAGGTCATATACAGTACGACTGACCAAGCAGACATTGATGTCAGCCTTGGTCTCATTGTCTCTCCCTCTTAAGTACTTGTGCAGCTTCAATACTTGCAGGGTCAATATTAAGTCTTGTAATCCTTAAAAGCCTTATTAACTGGAACTGTGGGATATAAAAAGGAATAAAGGATAATGAATGCATTTGTGTGAATTTAAGGAATAAGCTGTTGAATTCATTCCACTTAGATAAATCAGTGTTATATGTTGTGATTTTATATCAAAGGAACATCAAAGTGCTGGTAGATTGCTTGCTCCCAGTCTTTATTCTAAACTAATCAGATTATGTTAATAGAGATTTTAACTAACGTACAATGGGAGAAGCAGATACATATTTACATAAATATTGAATAATTTACTTCTGTTTCAACATTTTCACAAATGTAATATCCTTTATTGGTAGATAAAGTGAATTTGGTGCAGACTTAACCTGAGATATCATAAATAGAGGACAGTTGATGGAAAAGTAAGAAACCAGACACCTTCTTCAATAGCCGGCTTCATGCACTGTAAGTTTATTACACCATATCAGGTACATAGGAAATGTTTTTATGTGCATACTGTAGGTATGAAGTTCATCTTGGGACGCCATTTTTAAGTTTCATCTTTCTATTTGTGTTTATCTCTCTCTTTCTGCTCCACCAGTCTTTCTCCTCCCACCTCTCTTCTGTCTGAGTGTCTACACGATAAAGCCAAACAATTGCTTCTTTCTCTCTCCCTCTCTGACTCACTGCAATGTAATTACACTGCGACTCTTCACACAAAACACACACACACATACACATGTTGAGGGAGAGGGGCAACCCATTCACAACATCTGTGGTTGTAACAGCTCTTTCTCGACTTCGGTGTGGTCAGTGCTACACAGGGAGAGAACTGAGGGAACAGGAGACAGTTATTAATGCACGTTGAGTTTTAGTTGAATCAAGGAGTCAGTCTTTCCCACACACACACACACACACACAAATATGCTCCAGTGGGAATCACTGTGTTCCACTTCCATTCATCACGAGCTGACATGCTGCACCAGTGACCTATGTGACCGAAGGTAGCTCTCTGTAAGTGTACGGGGGTGTGTGTAAGAGTGTGTGTCCTTGTGTGTGCATGCCCCAAGGAGGAACAAGTCATCAACAATGATGTCATTTCCTGCTATTGTAGCAAATTTCAGTGCACACAGTAAGAGCGCTTTACTGCACAGTGGGCCCTCTCCATACACTAAGACAAGTCTGTCAGGGTGAGCTCTGAAAACCTGATAATTTATCGCTCTATTCAATTTCTAAGTCTTGTGCAATATCTGTCTTATATGTCAGGTCATTCTCCCTGCTCATTTCAATCAATCAATCTTTATTTGTATAGCGCCAAATCACAACAAACGTTATCTCAATACACTTTTACAAACATAGCAGGTCTAGATCATAGACTGTAAAAAATATGGACGTAGGATCCGTGACGTCACCCATCTGTTTCTGAAGAGCTGTTTTGAGACCAATCGGCTGCGGCAGCCATATTGCTTCTGTCGAGCCAGTGTGACGTAAAGAGGCGGGCTTTGAGCCTCCTAGCCAACAGCTGCAGTGTTCCTGCAGGCAGCTGTGCCTCTCATTGGAAGACTAGTAATCTCAATATCTTCTAAATTACCGAATTAGAAAAAAATTCACCCCCCTCACAGTGAGAGGACATCGAGAAATTAGCTATTCAGACTACACTCATCTTTTGTACCAGGCTGTAAACATGTTCATTTCTGCTGCAAAGATCGTCTTTTCCCCATTCATGTGTATGTGACTTCGGGTACTTCCGGAGCCAGCCTCAAGCGGATCCTCGATGAACTGCAGCTTTTAACACTTCCGCATTGACTCATATTTTTAGACCGGAGGTTGCCGCTTGGTCTAGATTTAGAAAAACTCCTTTTAACAGGCAGACACCTTGAACAGAACCAGACTCATGTTAGACAGCCATCTGCCTAGACCGAGTTGGGGTTGGAAAGATGGATAGAGGAGAATAAGAAAGAGAGAGAGAGTGATGATTGATCAAGCAATGAATCCTTACAAGTGGTCTCTTTCCCCAAATCTAAAACTTTTAGTCCTCACTTTGAGGAGCTAATTTTTAACCAATGGTTGTACACTGTGAAAGGTGGATTGAAATTGTAGCAGAAATACAACAATTATACAACCATGTTGATGTGAAACTGATAGTCAAATACTCTTAAGGTCAGAAAACACTCAGAAAACACTAAAAAATGTGCACAACTTATTTGACATAAGTAAACCATAGACTGTGACACATCTGTGACATCACCCAAATGAAGCCCTGTTCTGAAGCATATTGTCTGTGGGTGCCATATTGGAAATTCTGCACCCAACCTAACTTCTGTTGAGCTAGTGTGAGGTAAAGAGGCAGGCGTTTAGCCTCTTTGCTAACAGCTACAGTGTGCCCGCCTGTCAATTAAGTCAGCCATGCCCTTATTTAGGCAAAACTTGTAAGTTTAATATCTTAAAAAATAACAGGTTATAAAATAATTCACCCCCGTACAGTGTGTGCCGCTAAAGAAAAGAGCTATTCAGACTAGGGATGCAAATTTCAAGTATTTTCCGTGATCGATCTTTCGAAATGTTAACGATCAATTACAATTAATCATTAAAAAAAACGTAAAAGTTTTGCATGTCAAAAACAATGCCAAATGCATTTTTTTTCTCTGGATCAAATTTGACAGTATTAAATAGCTACGGATCGTATTGAGGCGTACAAAATGTTAAACACGCTGAATATCAACATGTGGGGCAGGCTCATGATCTCCGTGGACACACAGTCATAAAAGTGAAGGCTCAGACTTCAATAAGGGAACTGAACAGAAACATATTTTCGACTCACAGTGTCCAGTTTTCTGTCTACTCGTTCTTATTGAGAAAAATAAGCATGTGAACGCGGTCAGGTGTCAGCCGGGAGCGCAACTGGGTCATAATCAGTCCGCAGGCATTTAAAAAAAAGCGCACGTGGAGACCTGTCACTCAGTCAGCTGATTCACATCGAAACATGCTTTAAACTTAAAACACCTCCATGATAGGAACGAAATTTAAGACCACATGATGTTTGTTCCACGTGATATTAAATCAAAAAAAAAAATGTGTTTGAGTAAGTTCTTAATCAATTAGTCAATAGTCAATTAATTGATGACATCCCTAATTCAGAACATAACCGTTTTTTGAACCAGGCTGTAAAAATATTTCAAGACCAGAGGTTGCCACTTAAGCTAAACACTGACCTAGAAACATGACAACCAATAACTAAGTAAAAGTCAAAAACATCACAATAACATTTGAAAATACATACCAAAGATATGTGTATAAATCATAACCAGTCATCAGAAAAACCATAGGCTTCAAATAAAAGGCCTACAAAATAATAACAGTTAGGCCTAGATTAACATGTCATGGCTGTTTAATAATACTGTTTTGTTGCACATCAATTTTAAATAGCCAGCACACGGCACATTAATCCTACATCTGGTATTTATTGAAAATGTACTTAACCAGAAAAGCCTGAGAGGCTTCTTACTCCCTGACGAAATATTGTTGTCCAGTGAAACCACTATGTCAGCATGCTCTGGTGAAAGTCGAGACCTTAGTTTATTGACTAAACATCCAGCAGCTGAAAAAAATAAAACTCTCAGCCAGCACACATTGATAGCACCTTGTAGACCGGTGTATTGGTTTACCCAGTGACTCTGTTAACTGGTGACTTTCAGCCAATGCGTCACACTTAAAATGATTATTGGACACAGAAAGAGTCCTAAGTTAGCAGGCTGAACCGAAACACTGGCATAGTTTTGGAAAGTGTTCGTCTTACCACTCCAGGTTTACAAGCTGTAGGCATTAAGAGCCCACGTTCAGGGGTTATCTAGCATGAGTGATGACGCCATTGCTAAAGTTTGGGTATTGAAATTGGTTATGAAAATGACAATTGAACATCTTGAGCTATAGCAATTAGGGTTGCGAAAGGGTGGAACATTTCCGGTAAATTTACGGAAAGTTTCTGGCAAATTTCCATGGGATGTTAATATTGCTCATCTGCCGGAAAAATTAACAAAAATGCAATTCCAAAGTCCCATTAAAAATGCAAATAAAAAAGCATCTTCCCTCAAGCTTCTCAAGCCTAGCCTCTGCAGGATTCTAGAAATCTTCTGTGCATGTGATGGAGGAATGCACAGTGCACATAGGGGGCGTGGTCTCAATAGCCCTGCAGTAAGCAGTGTGCTATGTGCATGTGATCGAGGGATAGCATAAATATTCAACTGTACTACTTGCATGAAATCTGGTTGTTTTAGTCAGGATTATTCTAAAATATATTTTCCCCAACTATATTTAAGTTCCCTATTAAGAGCCAACCTTCAATTTAGTAAATTCCTGATTTATTCCCATTAATTCCTGTTAATTCCCATGGAAAGTTTCCAACTTTGAAAGTTCCCAGAATTTTGCAGCCCTAATTGCAATATCTTGTTATTTATGGTCTGATGCTTACCAAAAGAACTGTTAGAAATAATGTATAATTTCATTAATGGACATCACAATGTCCAGTGTTTCTCAAGGTTTTCATTTTCCATGACTAATCCATGAGAATTTAAAATGGTGAGTTTGATATCACAACTGCACCCCTCCGTGATATCAAGCTCTCATATAAATAGTCAGGCTCTAGCTGAAACAACAAATACACACAGGTGTCCACCTTCCTGGTACTATTGTCTCCTTTCAAATATCCGCCTCTATGAGCAAGCACACAAATGCAACAACGCACACACACACACACACACACACACACACTCCAACACATAGCCAAGTTATGATGAGTACAGAGAGATATTTTCAACTTACAAAATCACAGCAGTGTTTACTGATCTTGGGTAAATGCAGTCCTTATCACAGTACAGCAACACACAAACAAGCATGCACAAGCACACACACACTGGTAACTCAGAGAGATCCAAGTAGTGCTGCTCAGAGGAAGAAGGCGTTTTCCTCTTAGCTCCTGGGGGACTCGGCATGCTTTAGGATGTACAGTAAGTTACTTTGTAAGTGTGTGTGTGCTTGTCTGTGTTTGTGTGTACATAGAGGGGTGTGTGTGTGAGTGGAAAGGGGGGGCTGCTTCCTGAGTGCAGCCAATCCAGAAGCAAAAGGAATGGACCTTCATTCAGTGTCTAAAATACACACAAAACACACACACACAAATACGCTCCTTTTCCGTCACAGCTGAAACCACATGCAGGAGGATGCAGGGGAATAAGTCCCATGGAAGATGGAAGCTGAATTTATTGACTCACAAGCCATGAAGACGCTCACACAGAAACCCACATGGCTAGTCATACTCGAAAACTTAATTGCAGGTGCGAAACAAAGAACACCACATCCCCCGTCGGTCCATCTCTCGCTCTCCTTTAATCTAACTTCCTGGGCTCATTCAGTCACGGCAGATAGCTGCCCACCAGTTAGTCTGCATCTGCATGGGGTTTCTGCCTGTTTAAAGAAAGTTCATACTTGACTCTGTTAAGTGCTTTATCAGCATTGAGTCTCTCTTTTAGATTAGCATCCTGACCATAGACTGTATAAAATATGGACGTAGTATCTGTGACGTCACCCATCTGTTTCTGAAGCTCTGTTTTGAGGCCAATCGTCGGCAGGAGCTTTATTGCTGCTGTCAAGCGATTGTGACGTAAAGAGGCGGGCTTTGAGCCTCCTCGGCAACAGCTACAGTGTTCCGGCCTGCCAATCAAGTCAGGTAATCTCAGTATCTTCAAAATGGCCGCGTTAGAAAAAAATGTAACCCCCCGTACAGTGAGTGCCAATCGAGAAATGAGCTATCCAGACTACACTCATCTTTTGTGGAGCCAGCCTCAAGCGGATCCTTGATGAACTGCAGTTTTTAGCACTTCCGCATTGGACTCATATTTTTAGACCGGAGGTTGCTGCTTGATCCTGACATATTTCTTGTCAGGATTTGGCATTATATGAATAAAAACAATGGGAAAAGATGGCTTTGAAGTAGCCTATCATTGGAAAGGAAATTGCTAGCATGTTTGCATCAAAAACAGAAAACAACTTATTTTCAAAAATGCTCAAAAAGAAAGTAGAGCTGCTGTTTTGGACATACACAGACACTCTTGTTCAGAACCTCTACATAGCTCCACACACACATAATATGCTTCTGCAGTATTGTTATCACCAGTCACGAGTCACACCACACACTGCAACCTACTGACACTAGTCTGTTGGCTTTGTTGCCCTCTTTTATTCCTCTGCAGTTTTTCCATCTCCGTCTGCCTGCCTGTCTGTCTATAAAAGAACACACTTGAGTAGGAGACATAGAAGTTGACTACAAAGAATACACAAGTTTAATAAAAGGACCACAACCTAGCACACCCTTTTGGGAAAGAATGGGGGAAAACAGACGAGGAACAGCAGAGTTCTTTTTGCACTGTAATGGATTGCTCCTGTAAGATCTCTGAGTGTAGTCAAGTGTTTCTATAAATATAGGCCTCCTGCACTGCTCTGCAATTTACACACACACACACACACACACACACACACACACACACACACACACACACACACACACACACACACACACACACACACACACACACACACACACACACACACACACACACACACACACTACTGCCACGCCTGTATTAGCCTGCTGCGGACCAGCCACAGGAGGAGTCTTGTCAAAAAGTGTATTATTCTTTCAAAAACAGGTGCATATTAACATTTCTACAGTAAGGCGCAAAAGCAAAAAGAAGTAAATGGCTCATATGAAGACATTTAAAAGTACAACTTGATGATGGTTGAGACCAAAACTGAAGCAAAAAAAGTTTTTTTTTGTAGCTTGTTTAAAACTCTTGAAGCTGGGTAGGGGACTTTAACAGAGAACACCTGAGAACAGCAAACGTCATCACCAACAATGTCATACTATATGTATCTCTGCCATTCTGGTGTGACTAGCTTGCTAATGTCCTTTTCATACATGAGCTCCTGGCATTTTCTGGATGATTCCATTTAGTCCTGGATTGGTTCAAGTATTGCCTTTCACATTGGACACACTCTTGCCATTCTGGGTGGAGCAATCAGGAGGAGGAGTTTTCAGTTATGGTGACTATTTATTGATTAAAATCTCCACAAAATAAGGATATTTACCATACAACCATAATAAGAGATAACAATGGTGTTATGTTGAGGCGAGCAGTAAGGAGTATGACTTCATTTGACATCAACATTGCCCGAGTGACTTACCGGTTTTATTGTTTTTATTTATTTTTGATGGTTTTATATTGCTCTGGATTTTTGATTCTATTTATTTACTTACATGAATGCTATTTATCTATAACCTAATATGAAATGAGTACATTTTTATTGCAACGATACCTGAGTTCTGCATTTCTTTCTCTCATGTTCACATGGTCAGAATGACACAAAGTATCCTTGTATCCTTGTATTTTGGCACACCCTGAGCTGTTGCTGACTTTTAAAGGGGGCAGGGGGGAAGAGGTCTGCATAACCTTTTCAGTATTTCAGTACATGTGTAAATGAGTGATAGTTTTCACTGGTAAGACTCCACTCATGTGCAATAAGCGCACAAGCATATATTTTAAGAACATTTCAAAGTGTGACAGAAAATCCAAAATATGTTGCTTTTCCTAGATTTCCTCATGAGGGTGGATATACAGTATGTTCCCACTTTTCATTTTAGAAGCCAAATTGATGAATGCTGTGCTTTAACGCATGGTTTGATGGATGAAATCAATAAAAATGTAAATACATTGAACTATCTTTATATTTAACGCACCCAAAAGGCTGCTTATTATCAGCATATATAAAATAGGCAAAACGACCACAGCATGTTGTTGCTTGCCAACACAAGTTTAGCATCAAAGACCACTGAAAAAAGGAGCTCTGCATGTGGCGTAGCATTTGGTCATGGTGAGTAAGCTGAGTGCATGCAGCCAGAGCATAACGTACTGGGGTGGGTAGGCTAATTAGCCTTGTAAGCTAAATTGGAAAAACCATTTCAAAGCTAAAGAAAGCTGTGTGAATGTCACTCAATAGGTTTTCTATTAAGTTAATCCCTGGGTATGAAGATTTTGTTGTAAAACATTGATGTCACTTTTTGAACAAGCAACATGAGACAAATCCTTATAACTGACTGAGTGGAGTTTCTATTCACACAAAGCATAATAGAATTAGGAATCACTCAATGAAACCGTGTTGATCCGCAATTTGACAGTGAACATCACATTTGTGTTGTACCTTTGCTACAAAGCTCTGAATGACTTTTGTATGTGACATCAATAAACCAAACTACGACCTTTAAGAAATGTTGCAGGCATAACACCAGTCTCCAATCTGCTGAAAAAGACAGTCCACAGAATGCAAAGTGTGCAGAACATCACTCCTATTAATATGCACTGGGTCTGAAGCCTTGGTGGCCTCAAGCTACTGCACTTCATTAGCATTTCCTCACATGTAGAATATGAATTGGAGGCAAAATCTTAGCCATCTTGAAGTGTAGGGAAAACACAGAGCAAATAGCAACATTCTTCTGAAATGTTCCACTTAGATTTAGTGACATTAAACTTTTAAATGTCCATTTATGCACCTATGACTATTTTGTTCATAGGAAGATTTGGTTTTAGGAAATGTTGAGGCACTTCAACGTGGTAGGAAATATGAGTGGTTGAATAAAATAGCTTGTTTGTGTAAATTATGGACATTTCCTCTGGATTCGATTTATCAATTAGTAGTTAATTCTGCATCTAGTGTGTGATGTGAAACAGGCCACAAGTTTCAAGAGACCTTATTAATGGCCAAAAGGATCACAACCTGAAAGTTCAAACTAATAAAAACAGCAAATAATTCCTAATTCCTAATAATAGCTGACTGTTTTCATTTATTTCTAAAAATGATGTGATTAATAGTTTTACAGTTTTGAGTTTTAATTCGTTAACATGTCATGTATTTGATGTGTCCATGCGCTTTCCTATTTCCAGACTAGTGTTAGGAAAATAAGGATAAGTGTAGGAAGACAAATAGTATAAAGCACTTGGCTAATTTACACAGCTGATAGCTCTTAATAGCTGGTAAGATTCAAAACCTTTATTTATTCTCGAAAAGGCATTGAGTTTTCCCTCATTTCCAATGTCGTCGAAATCACAGGCACATTAGAAACAAACACAACAGATTCATTAAAACAGATACAATTTGAGACACTGGTCAGAGATCAAAGTCTGAAACGCTGCAAAAGAGGAAATGGATATCAACTTTAAAGTCTGTTGGAGGGTAAGGGAAGATGCTAATGTTTGTAAAAGTTTTAGACAACTTCTCTTACTCCAGGAAAAATAAAGATAACTGTAAGATAGAAAGGAAGGGTTTGAGACGTTTAAAGAGTTTTAACACCAAATCACGCCACACAACCCTAAATATAAACACATAAGTGGAAATATGTGAAAGATATCCATGAGCTATAACATACTGAAGTAAACTGTAACGTAAACTGAATTGAACATTTACTCCATGTGACTGTGGCGACGACTTTGGTGGCAATAGCTCTCGTTAAACTGCTTTTTAAGTTACCTACAGGGGAAAAAAAACTACGCAATAGGTAACGTGTTGTAAAGATAAATAACTTGTCGGCTGTTTTCCAGTTATATCCAAGTGAATACATATTTCAGTGGTTCAAAAACTATCAGAGGAAACAGCTAACACTAAACAGTCAGTAACCTTATAAACCAACCGTATCATATACTTTCTTTTAGCACTTGAAATAATCCCCAAAACACAACATCACTCACGTTGACTTGTTCCAGGGGACGTCCGGAGGGTTCTGGGAGACTTCACCGGTGAGAGAAGGTATTATTGATTGGTATATAATCCGTTATTTTACTTGAAGAGCCAAGGCAGTTCCAGTTACTGTTTTTCGCTCCTGCCTATCACCCCCCTCTCCCTTTCGTCTCGTCGCTTGTTCCTGCTTCCCCTCTCTCCACATCCAGCATTCCAATATGGCTGCTGCAGGGAGCGACACGGAGAGGGAGAGAGAGCCAACTACACCCTCTCTAAGGAAAGCCTCGCCTCAGGCTCAGCAAACAGCAGCCCATGAATGAATGAAAGAATGAATGAATGAATGTACTGCTACTTTACATTACATTACTTGACAGTTATTCTTAAGTTCTTAAGTTGATAAGTTGAACACCAAATATTTTACTTAAGTTCAACTGGCAATACAGTAAAGAAAGCATGGATATAATCAATGGACTAAAATATTTGATGAATGAATGAATGAAAGAATAAATCAATAAATATATAGAGATTCTCAAGTTCTATTCTCAAGTACACTACCTGACAGAACCAAATTGACAAATTAATACCTGTACTTTGCTGCATTTTAGTGAAAAGTTTTGCACCTTTTCACTTCCCTACATATGTTGGAGAGGTTCCTTGTTAGAATCCTCACACAATATATATATAACATGTGTGTGCCTGTGTTTATATGTAAATGTTTATTTTAAGATTATTTGTCCAAACTAATCATGGCCTTAAAGAACTGAATCAAGAAGAATCAAAAATCAAAAATTAAGACAGCTTTATTGCCAAGTGAGTTCACACACATAAGGAATGTAATGTGGAGATTGGAACACCGGTACTTAATAACAAGACAGTAGGGACAATAAGTATAGAAACCTATATATAAAAACTATAAGTAAAAATACTTTATCTACAAAGAAGTATAAAAGTACTATTTAAAGACCTAAATACATTTGCCTAAGCCAGAGTCCGCATTTTAGCAGATGAATGTAATGATAAATTAGGTTATGGATTAAATTACAATATTGCACATGGTTATTGAGGTATTACACAGGAAATCAAAGTATTGCACATGTATGTGATATTTCACAGGAGTCAAATTCAAATCCAATACAACTGATATGAACCACAGGGGCTTATCTTTGAGCTTCTAATGTGAGACTTAATTACATCTGTCAAAGTGCATTAAGAGTTGAAAAGTGGTTAAGATTCTTTCAAAGCCTGGGTCCCCGCTGTCTGTATTGTAACCATAGATTTAATGAAAAGGGTTAAATGCCAGTGGAATAGTAAGACACCAATATCTTATTTAACATCAAATGAGGATACAGATTAAATCACCACCACTTCTGTATTTGGCAGCAAAATATTATCTTAACTTCATCTTAACTCCATAAAATCTTAACTATTTTATGCTGTATGGATTTTTTTGTTCTCTCCTCCTGATTCTCTCACTGCCCCTCCCAATCTGTTTCTTCCTACTGGGAGACTTGCAGACTCTCTCTACAGAAGCTTGACGCCACCTGCTGGACTCCCACGATTGGAGTTATGGAGCTTGATCATATACAGTGGATACCAAAAGTCTACACACACTTGATAAAATACCAGGTTTTGTGATGTAAAAAAAATGAGACAAAGATAAATCATGTCAGAACTTTTATAACATGAACAATTCAACTGAAAAAAAGGAAACATTTTAGGGGGAAGAATACAAAACAAAAAACTAAAATAATGTGGTTGTTATAAGTGTACACACCCTCTTATAACTGGGGATGTGGCTGTGTTCAGAATTACCCAATCACATTCAAACTCATGGCAAATAGTAGTCAGTATACACCTGCCATAATTTAAAGGGACTTTGATTAATCCAAATAAAGATCAGCTGTTCTAGGAGGATTTTCCTGACATTTCCTTAGTTGCATCTTACCGCCAAAGCCATGGTCCGCAGAGAGCTTCCAAAACAGCAGAAGGATCTCATTGTTGAAAGGTATCAGTCAGGGGAAAGGTACAAAAAATGTTCCAAGGCATTAGATATACCATGGACCACAGTGAAGACAGTCATCATCAAGTGGAGAAAATATGGCACAACAGTGACATTACCAAGACCTGGACATCCCTCCAAAACTGATGAAAAGACGAGAAGAAAACTGGCCAGGGAGGCTTCCAAGAGGCCTACAGCAACATTAAAGGATCTGCAGGGATTTCTTATTAGTACTGGCTGTGTAGTACATGTGACAACATCTCTCGTATTCTTCATATGTTTTGGCCATGGGGTAGGATGGCAAGACGGAAGCCTTTTCTTATGAAGAAAAACATCCAAGCCAGGTAGCATTTTTCAAAAACACACATGAAGTCACGCAAAAGCATGTGGGAAATGTTTTATGGTCTGATGAAACCAAAGTTGAACTTTTGGCCATAACTCCAAAAGGTATGTTTGTCATAAAAACAACACTGCATATCACATAAAGAACACCATACCCACAGAGATGCATGGTGGTGGCAGCATCATGCTTTGGGCTGTTTTTCATCAGCTGGAACTGGGGCCTTAGTCAAGGTGGATGGAAGTATGAACAGTTACACATACCTGTCAGTTTTAATACAAAACATCCACGCCTCTGTTAGAAAGATGAAGATGAAGAGGAATTTCACCTATCAACATGACAACAAACCAAAGCATACATCAAACTCAGAAAAGCATGGCTTCACCAGAAGAAGATTAAAGTTTTGGAATGGCCCAGCCAGAGTCCAGACCTGAATCCAGTTGAATATCTGTGGGGTGATCTGAAGAGGGCTTTGTACAGGAGATGCCCTCGCAATCTGATGGATTTGGAGCTTTTTTGTAAAGAAGAGTAGGCAAATATCACCACATCAAGATGTGCCATGCTAATAAACTCCTACCAAAAAAACAGAGTGCTGTAATAAATACATTAATTTTTTTCAATTGAATTGTTCATGTTATAGTTCACATTAAAGGTGAAAAAAGTTCTGACATGATTTATCTTGGTGTCAATTTTTTTCTGAGCTGGAATGGATAAATGTACCTTTTCCATGTCAATTATGCATTGCCAAATTACACCATTCAGAGGTTATAGAAGAAGTACTTCATGGAATTAAAACAAAATATTATGAAGAGTAACAGCAAAAAGGAAGGAAGCCTATATTTTTGTATGTGTTTGTATGTTGTGATCTGTTTGGTGTTCTTAAAAAACTTCCAAATGGGTTTCGTTGATTTTTCTGTTTTTATGCACCAAAACTGTGAAATCTCTACTTCTTGAAATTAAAACGGCAAGCTCTCTGGATGTTTTTAAAAGACAACTATACTCTTACCTTTTCAATCTGTTTTTCAACTTGTAGTAATTTCCTTTTAACCCTGGACTGCATTATTACCTTTATTACGTTTATTACCATTGTTTTAGAATTTTTTTTTATTATTATTTTTTTTTATTCTCCCTTATTCTTTTTAAATGGTTTTATCTTATTTTTCAGGCATTTGTCTTATTTTATTTTAATTGATTTTATTAGATTTTTTTTCCATATCACATTCCTCTATCTTGTTTTAGTCTTGTATAATTGTATCTATAAGCACTTTGGGACGCATGTTTAAATCAGTCCTATATAAATGAAAAAAAGTTGAGATGAGAGTTGGGCGGTGGGGGACAGGTCAGTTGACCTGGGCCCTGGGTATAGGCAAACCTGTCAGCTGGTCTGATTGCAGCACACTGGACATGCAGTAGATGGTGTAGCTGCCTTTAAGAGATACAATAGGAACGTGCTTTTATTTTGAAATGTGACATGCAGGAAGTCTGATTTGACGTGGAGTTTGACAGTTAGCGGTAACGTGTGTGTGCGCGTGCGTGTGTGCGTGTGTGTGTCTGTGCTTGTGCCTGTGTGCGTGCGCGCGTGTGCGCGCGTGTCGTTCGGCAAGGGAGTGGGGGGCGAGTTCTGCAAACCGTTGAATCACGGCGCACTGTATTACCTTGAGCCCGTAAGAAAGTCACTGTTGTTGCGTTCAGCCTGATTTATGAGAGGGAGCTGGAGCTATCTAACTTCTTGTCAGGGTGGCGTGTGAAAGTGGAAATGGACTAACAAATTTAAGGTCAGTCATTGTTTTGAACGTCTCAGTATAGTCTTGCTTAACTGGTCTTAAAAAGTTTGTCTCACGCCCTTTGACTAACTTTACGGTAACGCCAGATGTCGAAACTTCACATGTCCGAAGTTTTTGTCATTGTTTATCTTACTTCGTCATAATTGCTACATTTACTGTTGACATATTTAAAAAACACTTAAAAAAGATCCACTCTCAGTATAACTGCAACATAACTGATTCCATTTAGATATCTATAATCTCGTCTTGATTGTCCTAATTTCAATTTTGGATCCCAATAGGAAAACTCTATTCAAACACCATTGTCATTTTGAATATCCAAATAACATCCAGGCTAGTAAAAACTGTGTATCCTAAAATGGGAGTTTTTCCTTGGTAAAATATTATTCCAGATATACAGGCTGCATAAGAAGAATGGTATTGTGGATATCTTAAATTACAGTTGTAGATAGAAAGAGTATCATGATGTATCTGTTTTGATTACAATTCTGACTAGTGAGACTGTTGTTTTTACAAGGATTAATGCTTTATTTGAGCTTTTTTTTTAATCTTAATTTTTAAAACTGCTTACCATAATCATGTCAAACTGCATGTGGTGTCACCACCACTCATTTAATGTTAAAGGCAGTGTCAAAAACTATCTTTTTAAAATCTTTTTCTTTATTTTGTCTGCGGGGTCAGATCTTGAATGGTGAGCTTTAGTTTTTTTGTATTGTCTTTGTGTGTGACTCTACATTGAAATTACAGATGATTGTGTGGCTTTCAAGTGCAAAAGAGGTGGTTTGAATTACCAGGTTTGAAGTCATTTGATGTTTTAAAGTGAAAATTTTGGCACTTTTGCTGTCCTGGTACACAAAACTGCACACATGTGGACTTCCAAACTTCCCCTATTGCTCTTAGATGTGATCCCTCTGTCAAGTGATATTGTTGTCAGATAAATCAAAGGAGCTCCTTCTCTGTCACATAAGGAGAGCTTATTAAAGGTCCTGGACTCCAAAGTAGAACTCTCTTATCTAGTTTCAACTGTATTATTGCAAAGTTTATTAAGAGTATTGTGTTTTTTTTTCTTGTGTTATCTTTGTAAACAATGTGGAGGCACACAACATGAACCCCTCTTTGTTTTTGTGCTCTTAGACTCAAGGCGTGAGACATCTGTATTTTATTAAGTGTTCGAGTGAGTGTGCTGAAGAAACTATCCTGTTTGTGCCACATGTTTATAGAACAGCAATGATGGCGGACATGGGTTGAGTTAATAAGAACTATGAAAAAAACACGTCCTCCTACATACTGCAAAATTAGGGGTTTGTCAGAGGGGATAAATGATTTAACTGTGAGTGTGTGTGTGTGTTTCCACGACACAGAAGAGCAGTTAGTCAGAGGTTGGATTGGCCTGCAAGAAAGAAACCAAGGAGTCCATGGTAGAAAAAGAAGATACATTAGAGAATATTTAAAGAATGAAGTTCAAAGCTGCATAAAAGAGGGAAAACGGGTATGAAGGGAAGAGGGTGAGAGACATGAAAGAGTGAAGTAAGGATGATTTAACACGCAGTTCCTTGGGGTTTGCCTGAAGCTGCAACTAATGCAAGTCAGATGTTTATTCTTGGATCTGCTTAACCAAGATAGTTAAATAGAAAGATGGGAATTGATGGGTATATGGGTTGATTGATGAGGACCTAAAGCAGCATCAAAATCAAACACTCCTGAATGTGTGTATGTGTGCTCCAGTGGGTTAATTTAAAAAAGAAATAGAAAGTGTGTTTACTGAAACAACTTATGTTACTACAAGTTGTGATGGGGAGACAGGGGCGTAGGTTTGAAGTCAGAATATCAAATGTATTGTTGATGCACTTGCCATTATAATAAGGTTTTACTTATGAGCCACTACACGTGAATACTTGACACTCTATTTTTCCAACATTGTAATTCAATCACTTGGTCAAATGGCATATCTTCTAGCATATTTATTAAGAATATAAACTGTAAGAAGACAAAGTTTCTGTTTTTTTTATTCTAAACAATACATTTAGTTGTTTTTTTTGTTGCCAGGAGGTGTGTTCACGGGTATTCTTTTTTAAGCCTGCCTATAACACAGTTACCTCCACTGAAACCCAGGTGAAGGGTGAAACCCAGATCAAATGAGTCTCTAAAGCAGTGATCAACACACTGTTAAGCTTATTACTGCACATTGTTCTAAGTGAAGGTGACTCGGATGAGTGTATTAACATTTTAATCAGCTCAGATATTCTCTCACCAGGCTTTTTATGTCTAAACTGTAAGATAACTTCATTAAGAGAAATATAGGTTAGAAAATAAGCCTTTGTAAGGGGTTTGGAGTGAGGAAGACAACATCAGGATTTCATTACAGTGAGGGGTCTCACCACTCCTTTTCCCCAGTGGGAATCACACCCCTTCACATACAAACAGACGCTGGCTCTAGGCTGGGTTAGTTATTGTTGAAAAAGCATCTTGAAAACAAAGAATCTTGTTGAAACAAAAAGAAGTCTAGTATCACTCTGTCTCATAGGGTAAAGTGACAGTATCTGCATTTATACAAATAATTCTGTTAAATGTCAGCTCTAAATTTCCAATATGTGCAAGTAAACTCACTGGATGGAGTTATTCTTCAATAACACTTATTTTTTCACCTGTGAGCCAAGATTTTACATTACATTGCAATATCCATTGTTCAAGCGTGTGTTATGCCTTTCTATTGATATATATATATATATATATATATATATATATATACAGTATGAAAGATGTTTTTATTAAGTGGAGTAATCTGGCTAGGTAGTCATCAAATTCATCTCATCACACTAATTCCACCTTGTTTGTGTGCTTTTTTTCGCAGCATATGTGATGGCAGAGCTCCCTTCTGGACTCCTGGAGGCATGTGTAGTGGTTGGGGCCTCCAGTGATAAACTTCGAGACACATACCAGGTAAATATACAACAGAATCTACACAAACATGAGTACTCTCAACCAAAGCCATGTGCATGCTACAAAATCAAAGATCACTGAAAAGATGCAAACAAACAGAAATATGCAACATTTACACCTTGCATGGTGCTTGTGTAAACATGAGCCCTTTTCATATTGTAAGTCCACAACAGTGCTGTTATATTGATCTCACAACAGCATAATACTGGCGTCCCAGTGTGTAATGTTACATTGTGTGAAGGTGTTGCAGAAGCACTAGAATTAAAAACACGGTGCAAACTTCACATATATGCAAACACTCAGACTCAGACACACTGCACTGTTCTGCCCTGCTGGCTCACCGTGACCCTGTCTCACCCCTGTAATGTCTCTGTTACTACCTCCCATTAAAGTTGAGATGTTAAACAGGGGTGGGATGACTTGGTCGCCTCTGTGACATTCATATTGAAGATGAGAGGTTACTGGGGTGTAAATATCGCCTTGAACTGACAATATGAAAAGAGCTACAGCCTCGGCTCGGTGTAAGAATAACTCAAACTGAAACTGGGTCATGTTATCTTAAAG
The DNA here is from genome assembly GCF_009762535.1 of Notolabrus celidotus. Classification (NCBI taxonomy): domain Eukaryota; kingdom Metazoa; phylum Chordata; class Actinopteri; order Labriformes; family Labridae; genus Notolabrus; species Notolabrus celidotus. The sequence continues at coordinate 18,459,975 of NC_048287.1, read as the reverse complement.
TAACCGAGTTAATGCTTGGATGATCAGCATTTCTCAACTAATAACTCTGTTTATTTGTAAACTGTTTTAGCTTCACCAGCAGAGTAAGTTGACCGAACTCCCCGTGCTTGAGGCTGAGGTACTACAAGTCCACGCCCCGCCGTTTGTTTCCAAGGAGACCAACTCAAACCAGTCGATTGGTCCAGCTTTCAGTCGTGTCCAGAGAAGGAGGAGCTTCATCAAGAAGGTTAAAAAAGATTTTGATTTGAAACTCTTAATACAAATTCACACATAAAAGGTCTCGGTGAGACTGTGCTTCTTGTGGTTAATGTGTATAAACAACTGGACAGGTGACTGTTTGTCCCATTTAGAGATAAAAATCCACATTGGTTGTTTTTTTTGTTTGTTTACAGAAGAGGCGAGATCGTGCTGCAGAGGTGTTATCTAATGGAGAAACAACCAGTCGTACTGAAGGGTCCTCAGCTACAGAGGATATCAGTGTTCCAAAGGATCTGGACCTCATTGCGCTGCCACAGCTCTGTTTCCCTGGTACAGAGTGTTTACTCTCTGATGGACTTAACATTATCATGCTCAGAAGGGGAAAGGCAGATCTATTTTGTTTTGTAAACACAACAGTCTGTTTCCTCTTAAAGACTAAAATGTGTTACTTGTGATAATGTCACAAGTAACACGTTTATTTTTATGATACCGTAAGAGATGATATGATCCCATCAGACACACTGTGTTATCCTTGGAAGGAAATGTGTTTTAGATTAGATTGCTTCATACATTTAGCTGCCTCCAAAGTAGTAGTTATGACAAAAAAACATCTACATGTAAACAGACTAGCACATACCATCGACAAGCAAAAACAATATAAAGTGCACATTGCCCATATAAGTGAAATAGAGAGAAGCTCCATGAAGCTATTGCTCAACAGCCACTGATTTAAATAATGTAATTTTACATTTAAATAATGTGTTTTCTTCACTGTTGAGTTGCATTGAGGTATTCTTTATTGTTTGCCTTTTGATTTGATCTTATACTCCTTTATTGGATTTTAATGAAGCATTGACTTGGAGCATTAGCTGAAGAATGTAATGTTACTTAAAAGTCATGTTAACACAGCTCAAGTGTGTATATCTTCTTGGTTTCCATTGGCTAGGTGGTCTCAATTTGGCCAATGAGCAGAGAGAGGACAGTTACCACTTCCTGGTTTTTACAGACCTTTTTGGGAACCGAACCCATGGGGTCGTGGTGCAGTATTACAGAGCTGTACAGGTACAAAACACACACACTATCCACAAACACCAAATCATGTTGAATAAATGGAGTTTGGGCAGATGTTTCTAACTGGCTGTCTTTTCTGTCAGTCTTGTCAGGATGCTTCAGTCCAGAATGGTCACAGGTGGAATTCAGCCAAGTCTCGTCTTTATACGCCGTTTGCAGTGTGCATCATCTCAAAGTTTCCGTACTACAACGCTCTGAGAGACTGCTTGTCATGGTAATAACTTCAATACATAAAGCCGATAGAATTAAAGAAGACAAGTTGAACCCTTACTGGCTCTTCAACTTTTTCTCCATGTTCACAGTCTCTTGGTCCAGCTGCGTCCTGCGAGACAAGCTGACTTTGAGGAGACAATAAAGGAATTTTCAGCCAAGCTGTCTCTGGTCCCTTTACCACCGCCTGGAAAGCTACATGTGGTCAGAATCTCTTCCAGTCTGTCTTGATTAAGATAACTCATTGTTTTTCTCTTTCTGTATTTGTCTCTCTTTCTATACCTGGATCTTTACAGTAATAAGTGTGTTCCTGTGCTCTAGTCGTTCACTCTCCGTCCTCTCCAAGTGGTTCTTTCATCGAGGGAGGATCAAGACAGCCCTGTTATTGACATCGACCTGCATTTACCTTTTCTCTGTTTCAGCCATTCAACACTACTCCAGGTAATGCAGAAACCGGTATAAGATTGCATATAGACACATGTAGAAGTCATAAAGTGAAGTAGAATGTTACAATGTTTTGAATAAATAAGGTAATCTTCCTGTAGTCATAAAGTAAATCCTGAGTATGACGATTCTATTTTCCTTAACCACTATGAGTCCATCCTCTCTGCAGGTGCTGTCTTGCCTCCTTCAGGAGCAGAGGTTGGTTTTCTTCTCCTCTGACTGGGCCAGACTCACTCTGGTTGCAGAGAGTTTGCTGTTGTACTTGCAGGTCAGTCAAGGAAGAACATTGTTTCCTATAGTTATCGTATTTTCAGTCTAAGAAAAATCCTGAAAAAACCTCCTGTGGCATTTCTCTCTTTCTTCCTCTGCTTGACTGACATTTTCTCCAGCCTCTGTCCTGGCAGCACCCCTACGTTCCTGTCCTGGCTCAGGGAATGCTAGACTTTCTGATGGCTCCCACAGCCTTCATGATGGGCTGTCACATCAGTCATTTTGAAGAGGTGGCTGCAGTGAGTACAAATATTCACGCTCTCCAATCCAGCTGATAATTCATTCAAAGTGTACATGTATTAATTACAAAGCTCTTTGCTTTCTAGAAAACACCAGATTTATCAGTGTGTTAGTTAGTGTGTGATTCGAACCACCTGAGTTTTTAATGTCTGCATTAAGCACACACACAGTATTTAACAATAAGTCTTCATTCTTCTCTTCATTCAGTGCCTTACAGTAACTGAGTTCACTTTTTAAACAGTAGCTCTCTGTTTGTCTAACAGAGCTAGACACAGTCAGACTGTAATGAAATGAATGTGTGCCCATTGTACTTACAATAAGTGTGTGTGTGTGTGTGTGTGTGTGTGTGTGTGTGTGTGTTTGTATTTGTATTTATATTTCTGTGTAGGAGACGGAAGAGCTAATCCTGGTCAACATTGATGATGGCATCATTCAGTCATCATGGTCTGAAACTGTTGACCTACCAGCTATCCCTCTGGCTGCTGCTGAGAGCTTTATGTCAAGGTAACACATACAGTACGCCTGCACACACACAGACACTGCTGGCTGTAGAATCTTGGAATGTATTTTGCATTGAAACAAATACATCTGTATAAGTAATTAAATACAGATATGGCCAGAAACATGTTAAAAGGACGCCTCCGCTGTACTGTAGTTAAGTAAAATCTGAGTTACAAAAGCGAACTTATATTAATGTGCCTGTGCCATTTTGAACCACATAGTTCTTACTCACCCCATGTATATGTGCATACAGGGCAGAGTGTCTCCAGCTTCACTATGACTTGGAGATGTGTCACCTCGGAGCGGGCACAGATGCCAACGCTCTGCGATCCCAACGCAGAGACTGGCAGGCACGGCTCAACACACAGATACAAAACATCACCCTGGAATTAGTAGTCAACATATTCAGGTAAAATCCAACACACTGTGAGATACATTGAGTGAAAGCATATCTCTCTGTTTCTTTAAGTTTCATCTGACTTTTCTCTCTATTCTTCTTTTTCGTCACTTCTTCAGAGGCGTCCAGGACTTTTTAAACCATGAACACAGAGTTTTTAACAGTGAGGAGTTTCTAAGGACCAGAGAGCCAGCAGACCAGTCCTTTTACAAGAAGGTACTCTCTCTCGCACACATTTACAAAAACAGACACACACAAGCAAACACACAAACCCTGACAATCTGTGCTGCATTTCTGCTCTTTGTTATTTGTCCTCCCTAGGTGTTAGACACTCACATCTTCCACTCATTCCTGCGAGACAGGCTCAACAGGAAACGGGACACCTTCAGCCGCATGGAGCAGAACACAAGAAACAGTGCACATAGGTATGATACTGGTGTTATGTCATCAGTGAAGGACAAAGGTAGCCTGTCAAAGTATGAGCTGATTTTCATGCATGTTTAGTAGATTAAGATATCTTTTAAAAATGTATCAATTTCTTTTTAGATTTTTGCATCCCTGCATCTTCCATGTGTTTAAAATACATGGTACAGACATGGTGATCAAACAAGCTGGGTTGTTTCTAGCACTATGTGATTCCTAAAGCACCTCCAAATTTGCATCCTTTGTACTTGATGTAAATAAAGTACAAAAATAAATAAATTGTGTTGGTCATAGAACAATAGGCCCAATACAAGGATGTGACTCTCCATGCTCCTAGAGTAAAGATGTAGGATAATCTCAACAAGGTTTGTGTCAATAAGCCTCTGTGACTTCTCTAACTTCTCCAGGGTCTCGTACTGGTGTTGATTGTACTTGCGAAGCTAATGAAGGAGCCTGAAATTGCAATTTCATCACTTCCTTTATTATGTTATTTCTTCCACCAGCAACACAACAAGTATCTGTCTTTTCAAATGCAGTTCAGATGTAACTTTAAAAAAGGTTGAATCCCAGTTTAGCTAAACACATCTTGTTGAAGTTTTGCAAGCCTATGTTGGTGACCAGTTGTTTGAATAAGTAAATGATGTAAACAATCATTAGTTTGAGCCTTAGAACCAGAAAAAACACAGCAAACAGGTTTTCATGTTTCCATCTGGATGTGTACAGAGTGAGTAATGCACACACTGCAGTAGAAGAGGAAGAGGTCAACACAATGGTGCTTATTAAAAGGACAGAAGAGAAGCATTTGATAAAGATACTGATGTAGAAAGGTCATTAACGGGTCATGATGATGAGGTCATGATGTTTCAACAGATGTTTGAAAGTGTATTATTTGGGTTTATTGTACAGCCTGCTCCTGTAAATAAAATCTGATATACATGTAGAGGATAATATAAATGTTGAAAAAGATCATGATTTAATCAATTTGAAATGACTAATGTCTGCCTCTTGTCAGCACAAACCAGACATATACCTGTCTCCTCTTCGTCTTTTAACAGGAATAGAGCGATGACCGAGTCTCCTCGGCGTCCTCTCTTATCTGATCTGTCCAGGACTGGTTACAGGAGCTACGCCAGCCCTAATGACAGACTGAGCAAAAGGCTGGGAGCCAGTTTGCCTAACCTGGAACAACCTGCCAATGACACTTTACCTACAATAAGGTCCAACAGACCAGGTTCTCTCAGGAAGATGACTCCCGATGCTGGTTGGTACTGATGGGGGAAGTTAGATTTAAAGGAGAGCAGGTTTTTGAAAGGGAATCAGATTAAAGACTAACTATTTTATTGCTTTGTTTCACGCTCCAGGTTTGAAGTTTCCACAGAAAGTCTTGAAGGTTTTCCGCCTCCCAGAGTTCCCCCCTCCACTGGCCTATCATTACGTCCAGAACTATTACTCTGAAATGGTTACTACCTTGGGAAAGGCTATTAACTCAACACCACCTGATGAGTCTGCTCTGCTGGCCAGGTAATAGAGAACAGAGATACTGTTGGTCTCCAAGAAAGTTGGTTTTGATAAAATGTTTAATAATGTTCAATTAATATTTCATAATAAGTGGTGATGCAGAGGGGTCTTGCTTTACCCTGTTAAGATTGTATTTCACATAATGAACCTTGCACTCTATATTATCCTGTTTATTATCTAACTGATTTCTAAAGAGACAAACAAGTTGACTCTAAGTATTAATTTAAAGATGAGTTTATTGATTTATTTATGCAGCTAAAAAAAAAAAGTCCTCAGATTTGAGGGTTGGTAGTCCTTGCACGGCAACGGTGTTCTCATCAGCCAACTTATAGGTTGAAGTAACATTACACTTAACATTTACAGTCACATTAAAGTCCTAACAGTTGACTTCTTAACAGACAAAAATCTTATAAAATGTAACCTTTTTATTCACAGCAAAAGCATTTTTTCTGTTGGCTTTCTTCAGATTTACAAATATAAGCAGCAGCTGCATAAGGTCCTCCTCCCAGTAACAGTCATAATAGCATTTTCTTTTCACTCAACCATTCCTGCAACACTGCCAAAGCCCATACCTAGTTGCACTTTGTGGTCGCATCATGTCTTTTTTCTTCTTCAGAAACTAACGTTTTTGCCACTTTGTCAACAGGAAGACATGAAATCCTACACTTTATAAATGTGTCGGACTCTTTTCCAGGGATTTATTTCATATGGGGTGTGTGATCTGGTTCTCCCTGGCATTGCTCTTGCTATTCTGAATTAATGACTGCTGTTATGGGGCTAAGACCAATCAGAATCAAGTATTTAACACAACCCAGTGACAAGGAAGAAAGCTCAGTAATAATTAGCTGTGTTAACTTTTACTTGTTACCACTTAAACTGAGTCAGTAACTTTACATGACAGCGTTAACATGTAACTAATTCTTTTCCAGAAATATTTGTCATTAGGGAAATGAAATGTGACAAATATGTTGATGGACTTTCCAGTTACAGTATGCTCACGTTTGCTTTGTCATTTGAGATTAAACATTACTCAAACATTACAGAGGAGAAGATAACATTTGTTTTCTGATATGGCAGCTTTTCTTTCAGATGACAGGCTGAGTTGTTATTTTTGGCACAAAATAAAGTAGAAGAATAGGTTATATCTAATTACTTGTGACATATTTCAATATATTTACAGCTTTATTTTGTCATGTTTTTTTTTGTTGATAAAATGAAAATTAATTTAAGAAAGGTTTTGCAAATTTTGAAGAACTAACATTTAAAAAAAAAGAAAAAATCAAACCTTACAGAAAATTGTTCACCTTAAATAAAGCAATCTGAATTCCTCCCTCTAGGTACCACTACCTGCGTGGCTTGGTGAACACTGTGTCTAACAGACGTCTGGATGCACTGGAGGACTTCCAGAGTCTTTATAAGACTGACTCAGATATCTTCCCCTCTCAGATGGTGAAGTCATTGGTTGACTCTTTGCCAGAGGCTGAACGGTTACAGGTCAGTTCAGACTATCATGAGGTGTAAATGCTTCTATCTGAATTCTTTAACAATGATCCTTCTCAATACCTTTATTATATTGTGTAGTACTGTAACGATAACTGATATGGTTCTTCCACAGGCGGACAGACGGCCAGAACTGAAGCGGCTCATCAGTCGGGTCAAAAGGGACCAGGAGCGTGAACGTGCGCGCCACAGCAACGGGCATGAGGAAGGTGCCGTGAAGCGCTTCCAGCTGCCGAAGAAGTACATGCAGCTGGATGAGTTTGTGAAATGTGTCCAAGAGTCTGGCATCGTCAAAGATCAAGGGACCATCCACAGACTCTTTGATGCTCTAACTGTAGGTAAGTAGTGGGTGGTTGAGGCCTACAAGCACAAGGCTGTAATTCTAGTTTTGATCAAATGGGATGTCCTGTAGAGCTTTGCTCAAAACTCAGAACTTTTAGGCTTTGAACTACTGGAAAACTCCTGCACACAAATATCCAACAACACCCCTCCTCCTCTGTTTATACAGGCAAGAATTTATTCCACAGGTTAATAATTACCTCACCTCTTCTTGAAGAAAGAGAGTTTGTCTTGCAAGGCTGTAGTGTGTTTGGTGTTTACTGGCAGTTAGCTGGTGGCAATGGCGAATTTACAGTACCAATAATATTTGAGGATAAAAATCACTGCATTCATTTGCTATTAATCTGTGTGTTACAATTTCTCACACTTTGAATTAAATGAACTTACATTTACTCTAGTGCTGGGTGGTCTAAAAACCACAAGTTAATACATTATGTATAAATATTACGAGCAGCCGGAAGCAAATAGTGCCAGCAAGTGTGACAACATTCTTGCGATGTCAGATTGAGCATGTTGAAATGTAGTCTTAAAAGATACGGCTTGAGTGACAACAATAATTATTTGTAGTTTAGGATAAGAGAAAGTAAGGGAAGGGAGTGAGAAGTTTGGGTGTTATGATCATTTTTCAAAAGCTGCGGTTCAGGTTGAGTTTGCTCCATGGAAATATTTCTCTTAAAAGGAAGGAAAGAAGAGTGAGCTCATTCAAATTCATGTAATTTCACCAAAGTATTAAAAATAGAGTATTAGAAGTGATCATCTTACTGTTTTTGTAAGTACTGTGCATGTTTTATTTACAGCTACTATTGCAGAATGAATTAGTATGAATTCAATATTTGCACATAATATAAAAAATAGAAATGTGTCTACAAAATCCCCCCAAATCAAGACTTTATTCTCAACCTGATTTGTGACTGCAGTATTGCTTGGTAGCCATTAACAGAAGGCTAAAGCTCTCAGACTCTGTACTGTTAGCAGTTATTGTTGTAATACAGTATGGGTGTCAACCCCAAAATGTAAGCACTCTGGCAGATTAGATTGCCTTAAATGTCAGAAAAAGTTGTCCTGATGAGCCATCAGATGAGTTTATGTGGGCCTGTGTGTGTGAAATAGAGAGGGAGCTTGATACGGATCACTTCTATTATGGTTTTCCTCTGAAGATAAAGACCTAAAAAGTTTTTAAAATGACACAGTTGTATCAGATGCATGCAAATTATTATGTTGTTTTTGAAGTGTGTTTTATTTCTTGCAGGTCATCAGAAGCAGGTTGGTCCAGAACTGTTTCGAGTTTTTTACACCATCTGGAAGGAGACTGAGGCAGAAGCACAGGAGGTGTGTATTTTTTTCTTTAGTGTAATTTACGACTTACGCAAATCTAGAATAAACAGCACTGAATCGCAGAAGCTGTGGTATCACATGTACATGGAAAATCATGATATGATGGTGGTCAGAATAGCAGTATTGAAATTACAGGCTTATTTTGCGTCTCCCTGCAGGCCTACAAATAGTATCAGGAGACACCAGTGACCTATATTATGATGTTAAGGATTTGACCTTGTTTATTTATAAGTCTTAACTTTTTGAGACTGGATGATAGTGTTGCAGTGTATGCATGCAGTGGTACGCCACAGCAGAGATCCCCTGAACCTGTCAGAACGTTGAGTTTTATGAAACCTGTAAGATTGCAAAACATTTACGTGTTTAAGATGAATATTAAGGCTGTATGATTTAATGTTACAGGTACTAACTCTCACTTTTACATACAACTGTAAACTGTACTTTATGCCAAATGTATCCCTGTTTTTGTAGCAGTTTGTTTAGTAGCAGCTCAAATCTACTTCTGAATTTCGTTTCCAAGCCCTCGATCAATATTCTAATCCTGTTCTTGTTTCAGGTTTGCCTGCCAGCGTCTGTTTTGGAGCACATTGAGCCCAGCGAGTGCGTCTTCAAGCTGTCCTCATCTGTGAAGACAAGCCGTGGTGTGGGCAAGATCGCCATGACTCAGCGACGGCTCTTCCTGCTGACCGACGGACGCCCAGGATATGTGGAGGTGGCACAGTATCGAGATTTAGAGGTGAGACAGAAGGAGAGACACTGGACATTTCGAGTCAAGCACTAAAATTCCTAAGAAAGAGTATAACTGAGATTAAAGTACCCAGAAGAAAAATCATATCGTGAGGAGGTACCCTTGAAAGCATTAGTTTTACTGAAAGTATGATCACTCTGCAGACTGATCTATTTCCTGTCTTCATGCCTTATTTTCCTGCAGGAAGTGAAAGTGTCCTCTGCTCCCTTCCTGCTCCTGAGAATCCCCAGCTTGAAGTTGCGAGTCCGAGGGAGGAAGGAAGCATTCGAAGCCAATCTGAAAACAGAGACTGAGCTTTGGAACCTTATGATCAAAGAGATGTGGGCTGGGCGCAACATGGCAGACCAGCACAAGGTAAAGCTGTAACTGAAGGGTGCACATGTGTGAAAGTAGGAGTGCGTGGGAGGAAAGGAAAAGCCAAGACAACAGATACTGTACATTAGTGGGTTATCATGTGTCTTTATTACTCATATCCTGTCTTTATCAAGGATTACCATTTCTCTGTCTTGCTCTCTGCTTGCACACTAGTCATACAACACTTCATTGCATTTTGTTGGTGTGGTTGAAATTCCATGAGGCATTCAGAAAATCAGATACACACGCTTGACTAAAATCAGAAGTTCCTTTCTGAAACCAGATGATGTAACGGTAACATCTCTGTTCTTCACTTCCATGTCACTGTATACTCTCTTTTTTTATATTTTCTGAATGTCAGACACATGATGTTCATTCGCAAAGAAACAAAGTGTAAAAGCACCAAGATTGTTAAGACATTTGACTGCTTTTCAGCTAGATGTAGATAATCAAAATGTGTTCTAATGTATTATGGACAGTTTTTTCTGTTTAGGATTAATGTAATATTCTCTTATTTTAACCTTTATTTTTGAGTCAGTGCTGCAATTGAACTATTTTTACTTTTCTTTATTTGACTTTTTTACATTTTTAGACGCCCTTTTTTTATCCTCTGTTTCAGGACCCCCAGCACATGCAGCAGGCTCTGACCAATGCCTTGTTAATGGATGCAGTGGTGGGCAGCCTTCAGAGCAGTAAGGCCATCTATGCTGCTTCCAAACTGGCTCACTTTGACCGCATCAAGATGGAAGGTAGAAGATATGGTTTCACACTATTAGCTTAACTTTTTCCATTTAGAGTGCTATTGCACCTTATTCTCTTGCTTACATAGAGTGCCTTTTAGTTTCATGTTGACTTTATTTAGTTTGACTGCTTGTTTATCGCCCAATAAATGTTTGTCGTAGAGGTAATGACTTGCTTTTGTGTGTTATCTACACATTAAAAACACCGTTAGGGTTGTCTTAAGAGATCCTTTTGGAACTTTCCATTTTTCATAATGATTCATCAGAGGAGAATTTTGAATGCTGTTGAGGTTTTTTTTTGTGTTTGTGCATTCACCACCTGTAAAAGGTTAGCTACTTCTCCTTAACAGTGGTGTGTGTGTGTGTGTGTTCCTAGTGCCGATGATGGTTCCCAAGACAACCGCAGAGACGCTGAAGCACAAAATTAACCCCTCACTGGAACTGGCAGCTCCTCAAGCCATAGATGTACTTCTGTACACATCAGGTAAAGACACAATGACGCATAGAGTGAGTCCCTAGAGGGTCCCTGTCACTGGGTAATCCCTTCAGTGTTCATGTAGCAGTGACATGAAAGTGTTGGGTTTCCCCCTCTCTCCCCGTGAGGGCAGAGAGTCTGAACTGTGACTTGAAAACACGCAGTCACTGACAAATACAAAGACTGACAAATAAACACACATGACCTTTGCTATGTCATCACCTCCCTCTCACTTACTCGCTCACTCACTCACTCACTCGCTCACTCACTCACTCACTCACTCACTCACTCACTCACTCACTCACTCACTCACTCACTCACTCACTCACTCACTCACTCACTCACTCACTCACTCACTTTGTTTCACTGCAGCGTAAATAGACTGCCTGTCATAAAGCTGCACTTTTATAACACTTCCTCATCCGGTTACCAGAAATAGCACAAAAGGCAGTAAGAAAGAATTGAGAAATGTTTGAGGAGAGCTGTAAAATAATATACAATAACAGAATAATCCAGACAATCCGTATAGTCCTTTTAAAGGGAAACCTCCATTTAAGATGAGGTGTGTAAAAATGGGAATATTTAGCGAAATCCAGTGATCAGGATTGAAATATTTCCCATGCTCACCCCTCTCATTGGTAAAGCGACAGTGGCCTTTGAGGACCAAAAATCTCCTGTGATGCAGTATGGCACTAGTTTGTCCCTTCTGTGCTACTGTAGCAACATGTATTGCAGTGCACGATGGTAGCCTTCCAGAAAGGGGAAAGACTTATTGTCATTAACAAAAACAATACAATTTTGACATTCAGGTTGTTATACACTAATTTAAACATACTTAGAAATATTATACTCCATATCTACCAATTCTATTCAGCTAAATGTGGCTGAATGAGACACACTGCACCTTCAATGTGCAATTTAAGGTCATGTTAAGGCTTGTAAATCTAAGGCCTTCTTGCTTGTGCCACACACAGTCGTAATGCAGAACGTTGCATTAAATTGAAGCTACGTGAAATCTAAAATCCTGAAATATTGTTGAGTTTCAAGTTAATTTAAAAGTTGTAAAACGGACTGAGAATGATGCTGATGCCTCAGAAAAGGGAAAGCAACCAAAAACATCTGGAAGAAGATTAAGTGTACAGCAAGAAAATGTACATTACCCAGCCCACAAAAGCCCTTGTTTAAATATTCAGTGGCAGTTTCACAATGAACAGTGCGTTGGATACTTATAAAGGAGTTTTCTTATGTAGATTACCGGACAGGATCGATGAAGCAGGACAATATACTTCCGTGATGCCAAAATCAACACAGAATTTAAGCTCATTCCAGGTGGATTTAATTTGGAATAACTTAATGAAAAAAAGAAAAAAAGAATGATTAAAGGACTTGGAGCCAGTTTGCTTGGCTACAGAGTAATTACAGCAGAGAGGTTAACTTGTGAGTTAGATTTTGAAGCCACAGTTAAAAACTTTCATAGAACTTCTGCTTTTTACAAAATATGTTCAGGAAAACATTAAAACTGATTAAAACATGTAAATGTAGAAGAGTCTTTACATAAAGTAATTGTATTTCACTTTTTATGGTTAGAAAATACAAATAATTCTGCAAAATTTCTCCTGTCAGAATCTATTTAGAGGTGAAATAACTAATCATTGCTGCCCTTAGAGCCAAAAAACACATAATGTTTGCAAAGTGAAGGTAAGTTCATTAAGAGACTAACTTGCCTTGTGGCCAGACTTGTTACTTGTTAACATTTTATGACTATAGGAGGGGAAAGAGGGGAACTCACATGACATGCAATAAAGGGTTCCCCATAATGTCTACACCTAATACAGGAAACATCTTTTGAAATGCTGTGTATCACTGGAGCAAGTCTCACTGAAGTTTAATGTTACTCAACATGCAACTTGACCTTGAGACATTGGGCTTGTATTCTGTTGTTTACTCTTTATGAGCAGTCCTTTAATTTTATTATTGGGGGCAGACAGACTGGCGCATTGCGTGGCAGGAAGACTAAGAGGGAACAGCTTAAAAAGAACCACAAAGCTGCAGCCTTCAGCAGACTGACCATCTGGGGCTACTTAGATGCCCGGCTGGTGGCAGACTGACCCCAAGCACTGACACACTGGCGCACACTCATACTCAGAGAATCTCTCATATTCACGCTTTCTTTTGCTCTTTGGGATTCCTTTTGGTGAAAAGAACAAGTTGGTCCATTCAGCTCGTCCCTCCATGCCTCTCTCTGACTCTCTCTCCCTCTCTGGTTTGAATATAGGTCACTGAATTGAGTTCCTGGCATGTGTCCAGTTCACTCCTACACCACCACCCCCCTTCAATCCCTATCTCTCACTCTTTTCTCTCCTACCTCCATGTCCTACTGCCCCTCTCTTTCCCTCCTCCTATGAAATGCAGGAAGTTACTTTCTTTTTCCAGCAGCGGCACTTTTAAATAGCAGTGAATACGTTGGTGGAAGTCTGGACCGTTAGGTGAAGCCTGGGTGGGGTCATGCAGCAGGAAATAAGTCTTGAGCAGGAAGTGTTGCCTTTCAAACTGTTGGGTGATTTTAAAATTTCTTTCCAGTCTCCTGAGAGAGTAAACCTTGGCAGCTGTTGGTTACAAGTCTGTGATAAGGTGTTGAGGAATAACAGATAAATACTGTGTGTGTGTGTGTATGTTTCAGGTCAGTTATGGGTGGCCGTGAGCGGAGGGAAGGTGATGGTGTTTGATGCCTCCAGCTGGTCCCTCACACACACCTGCCATGTTGGAAATGCAAGACTGGTAAAGAAAACTCACTCTCCATTGCTAACACAAGTTCAACTGCCCACCAAAGCAGACAACAAAGCAGAAACAGAGTTGTAACTCTGAAAATCAACATTGAATGCCTTGTTATTTTAAGTATGTTTGTTTGTTTTTGTTAAAATGTCAGGGTTTTTAAGAGATATATACTGGTTGATACAAACCTTTAGAAATAACATCTGAAAACTGTCAAGACAACAAAAAAGTAAAAATAGTACATTACACTTTTTTAAACTGGTGTTGTCCCAAAATATGTAATTAGGGTCCACCAAACCTGATACACCTCTCTCTCAAGCTTGTCTTCGCCCCCAGTAAATTCAGAGTCCTGAGAAAGTTAAGTAAAACAATGAACCTCTAACCTTTTTCCCAAAGGTTGGACAGAATTGGATTCAAAGTTTTTGAAAACAAATATAGAAAACGATGCATATATTCTCAGCAGTAAGTCAGATATCCAAAAAAAAGGATACTTAATGATTTATATCTTATGTATGGTGATGTTGAAACATGATGTCAGTGAAAACATACTGGGCTACTTCACAGAACTGAATAGACAGATACGGAGCAAATGCATGCCACAGATATCAGATATAGATAAAGTAGTTTCAGGTTTATTTTCTGCTCCTGTGCTTCACTTCACTGTCTGTATCAGCACTATCTTCTTGACTTGCAAGCACATGTTTCATTTGGGATGATAAGTGTGTTTTGAATAGTTTTCATTCCTATGAAGATTGAAATATTTGTCTGAACATCTTACACAAAAGCAAAACATTTAAGTGTAAGTTGCCAGGAGTGCCCTACAGCCCTTTGGAGAATGTTCATGGTAAGTTAAATTGAGGGTTAAAAGTTAGGCACCTCTCATGTTTGGCTAACCACTGACCTCAGGTCGAAGCATGCAGGTCACAGTCACATGAAGTATGTTAGAGAGAGAGAGAGAGAGGGGGTTAGAGAGAGAGGGAGTTAGAGAGAGAGAGGGAGTTAGAGAGAGAGAGGGAGTTAGAGAGAGAGGGAGTTAGAGAGAGAGAGGGAGAGATGGAGAGAGAGAGAGAGAGAGAGAGAGAGAGAGATTCACCACCACCAGGTCAGGTTTAAACCATCTGGACAAATGCTGTTGCAGAGTTACTTGATGCATCAAGGGCTAAAATAGAAACTGATAAGAAAATAACTGCACATTTAGTGGCAAGTTGTTTTGTACTTTTAAATTATGTTTGAGATTATTGCAGACTAACAAAGAAGACAAGAACACCCTGTGATTTTCAAATGAATACTTTAGTTTATCAGTAAATGCTGCCACCTAGTGGACAAGTCAGACAATACATAATGAGTCCCCTCAACCCAACTTTCTTCATTATTTTCTATAACGTATTATGTGTTGACCAATTTTATTTCCCTTAATTAGAGTGAGATAAATTGTAAAAATAAAAGAGAGTGCACAGCTTTAGAAAAGTGGAAACAAAAAAGCAGCAACTCTACTCAATTTAAAATGTATTTTGATGTTAAAAAAAAGTCTCTAATTTATCATAAAAAAATGTCCCATTCATTTTCTGTACATTTGTTCAGTAATGATTCAACTTGCTGCTTTATTTTTTTATGGATCTAATTATAAGCAATGTGAGCTAGTTCTCTTTACATCTACTCAACTACTTGTTCTAATGGAAACTAGATGTCAGTGATGTCAAGTTTACTAATACGTTTGTCAGCCTAATGTAAGCCCATATGCTTCTTCCCCTCCTGGTGTCTTTTTACCCCTCTGTTTGCAGAACTGCATGCTGGAAGTTGATAAGGACCAGGTCTGGATGGGCTCAGAGGACTCTGTTATTTACATCATCAGCATGGTAGCCATGGTTTGTAACAGACAGCTGACTGAGCACAGAGCCGAGGTCACCGGACTGTCACTGGACATAGACAAATACAGGTTAATATTCACTTGACCTTTAACACTTTTCAACTGCATCTGAAAATGTATTGATTTACTCAATGTACAAAAATAGTATGTAAGTATGTTTCTTATTTCTATCTCATTTTAAAGACTGTATGAATACAATGAGTTTTAAAACTGATGAACTGTTTTGTTACTTTGCACGTTCATGCAGTTAAATTCTATTAGATTGTATTTAACTCAGCTGAAGTAAAAGTCTACATCAAATGTGTTTGCATTTTCGTCTTTCAGCCAGAGGGTGGCGTACTCTTGTAGCGCAGAGGGAAGCGTCATGGTGTGGGACATCTCAACACTACAGGTTAGTTTCAAAACTAACGCTGTGTTGGAGAAGTATACATACATTTTTGCTGATTCCCAGTTCAAACACAAAGTTCTCATCACAAATATGAAATAAATCAGCCTTCTTTCTGCTCTGTATTGATCCTCTCAAGTTAAGAACTCAAGTGATTTGATTAAGTTGGAGCAACTCCAACCAAGCCTCTTGGTTTCTCCTCCTTCCATTTGAAACTCATGTTTGTTGATTTATTTGTCATAATTATGATATTTATCTGTCAAACCTCTTAGGTGAAGAGGCACTTTCACCTCTCTTGTGACCGACTCCAGTCTGTCTCCAGCTGTAATGGAACGCTGTGGTGCTGTAAGTTTCTCAATCTCTAGCCTAAGCATTCAAAAAGGACACATAATAGTTGATCTATTTTTAAATTTTGTTTTTAAAGATATGCAGCACAATGAAGTATCAACTGTATGGGATAAGACAAGACATATCATAAAGTAAAACAAAGAAAAAAATAACAGAAGGTATGGCGACACCCACCCCACCTCAGAATAGATCTCCGTATGATAAACACAGGGAGTATTGTATTCAAAGTGATAAAGGAAGTGAATGGTGACACAATGACATCATTTATAACATCAATGTAAATAAAAATAAAGACAACAACAAAAGGAAATGGTCAAGTAGTACCGCTATAATGCTCAGCTATATCATAAAGTTAGACATATTCTTTGATCTTAGTTATGGATTTTAACCAGGATGAGATAGTGGTTCCTGTGGCTCTGTGCATCTTGGCCACTGAGAGCTCGATAACAGCTTTATCAAAATCCGCATTAAGCCACTGAGATCTTGACAGAGAATGTGGTGATTTCCACCGTAGGCCAGCATCTTTTTTGCTGCCGTTAGGCCAGCAAGTAATGTACATTTTTGAGGTCTAGATATTTTAAGAACAGAAAAATCATTCAAAAGCAGAACGGTGGGGATGCATGGCACTTCACAGTCCAAGATTTTTGTAAGGCACTTAATAGTTGATGATAAAAAAATTATTTAAAGAAATTATCTTTCTCTATTTGTTCCCCTCTCCAGGCTCCAGGGAAAACATCATGGAAGTGTGGAGGACCGGTTCAGTAAAACATCGTCTGAATCTGCCAGAGCAACAAAAAGGATCCCTGACTACTTTCAGCTCTATACTGCTGTTACCTGAGGTACCACATACCAACATACTCAAACATATCTTTGTGATTCATGTGTTTTGTTGTGGATCATATTTCAGTGTGATTTTCTTTTCTTTGTGTGTGTGCGTCAGAGGGAGGAGCTGTGGAGTGTTTGTGTGGACTCAGGAGAAGTGTGTGTTTGGCATGTTAAGGACACAACCAAACCGATTCACCGGCTGTCTCTGCAGGACTGCACTGGGTGTTACTGCATGATCAAAGTTAAAACACAGGTTAATAAACAGCCCTAATGCACACCAAAAAACACTTAAAAAATAATTCTAATCCTGGCGGTGACATGAAATAAAACTTCTCAATGTGTGTGTCTCTCTCTCCAGGTGTGGATCGGCGGTATAGGACGCAGTTCTACCAAAGGAAAGATTTACATCCTGGACACAGAGCGCCACCAAGTCCTCAAGGAGCTTCACGGTCACAACGACAAGGTGATGTCGCTCTGCTCAGCTGAGGATCGGTACGTCCTCAGTGGAGCTGGCAAACACGATGGGAAGATCGCCATCTGGAAGGTGGAGTAGAGCAGCTGAAGTTTTAAAGTTTGAGCCTCTACTGGAAACTACTCTGAGACGTCCTCTGGAATATAACAAGAATCTATGGGAAGTGGAGGGATCTGTGTTTAGAAAAGTGGAGTAAAAACAGATGTATGAAAGACCCAAGCTCCACCTGCCCCTCACCTCTCAGTGATATGAAGGAATCACATGTCAGCCATGTGAAGGAACATGTTTACATAAAGTGTCATCATCAGAGCAGCCTCAGCTGCCTGCTAAGATGTGGTGATTATGAAAACTAACTGTACTAACATTACTTTTTGGTAATATGAAGGACAAATGTAGACTGAAAAAGCAAGTGCACATTGTGCTGGATATTTTTTGATCCAAAGTGCTCCACTTTACTGAAGGTTTGTCTTCTTTTTTAAACTTTGTAGCCTTCCTTATTTAACACCTGCCCTGTTTTGTATTAAGATTGATCACACTAGTATTATATGGGAACATTGTATGACTGAGCTTCCCCTCCAGCTGTGGTGGTTGCCTGAGCTCCTGCTGCTCAAAGGAGTCAAACTACCCTAAAAACAACACTCCTGTGACTTGAGATTTCAGTCATTTCGTGGGAAAAGCCCTGAAAGAATGTTGTTTTGATGGAAGTTATGCAATAATGGACTTTGTACTGAAGACAGAAAATTCAATGGTAGAGGACCTCTTTGAACTTCTAGCAAATTTACATGTGTTATAGAGCATCTCAATAAACAAGTTATGCCCTGAACAACTGGAACAAACAAGAAAGGATATTATTGAGTAAAAATGCACTCTTATTGTACATTCCTCATCATTTTACCTCAAAGCTTCTACAGTTTTATTTATTACCCTAAAGGATGAGTTTAATCTGATTGCTACTTTATGAAATAAAAAGGGTGAATGTCGTCACACAACGATTGCCAATCATAATCAAGGAACTAAACTAATAAACCAGTAGGTTTCCCTAGAACAAAAAGCCTGAAGCATGCAAGGACATTTTGTTATTTATGTCAAAAGAGCGTGCTATTAAGTGCCTGCTATTATTAAAATGTATTTATAATTTGTACATTTTTGTGAAGGATTTCTGAACTGTGCTGTTATTTGGAGGAGTTTCTGTATAATCTAAGTAAAACAAGACTGAGTGGATTTTTTTATTCAAATTCAGTTTTCTGTTTTTCTTTCACTGCATTTATTTTCTTCTGAAAGTTTCCTGGACTTTCCAACAGTCAGTTAATTTTCCATCTTTCACAAAACCCTTCACAAGTTGGATCATTTTGGATCGAGACTCAAAGGTTCAACATATGTTTTAAGTAATGTATTTATAAACTGTATATAAAATTTAAATGGACAAAAAATGGTTGCTGTTTTAACCCTAACTTGTGGCAAAACATCACAACAGATTATGTAATTTTGTTATGAATGCTGACTTTATTTAAGACTTCATATCAAACTGTATCGTCAAGACTGTTAACAAAATTTTTGTAATATTAATCCACAGTGAACCAAGAAAATACACACATAAAAAGTCTTCAGATTGTCTTTCATTTCCAACCAGAGCAAGTCCAGAGTTTCTGTTTCTGTCAGTGCTTCCTAACAATAAATGGGGAATCAGACCGAATTTTTCTGTTAAGTAGTGAAAAACTGATTTTTAATTAAGTAAAATATCCTTGTTGACACAAAGTCTCAATTTGACTGGTTACTGTCATGACTAGATATTTCTTCACCTACAGGTCAATGTAGTTCGGGACTATATTGTTAAGTTGAATACTTAACTATTCAGCAAAGCAGTCTTAGAGTTTGTAGGTATGCATTTATTGATTTTTTGACAGTACTCATCCCAGAGCTTCATACTTGATGTTTAATTGATAGTGTCTTAATTGAAACTCATCCCCATGTTTTTGTACTTCCTTGACTTCACCATATGGTGGTGCTGTTTGAATACAAGAGGATGTTTTCTGATGAGTGAAGCTGTAGATTGTTTTGTAGATCTAAATCTAAAACATCAGTTAAAATTGCTGCATGTAATGGTTTTCTATAATAAATAGATGTATTTTGCTGACAAGTGAGCTGCGTTAGTCATAAATTGTTCAGGAAGGCTGAAAATGTTGCAATGCACTTCTGAAGAGCCCCAAGTGACATCTCCAGAGTGTTTGTTTTGTTTTCCTTTCGGCTCAAATCATCAGTTTTTATCGTCATATTAAAAAACAAATGTCACCACATCTTTGAGAAAATTTAACAAAAATAAGAAAACAGCATTGCTTCAGAAGTGACATAACCAAATGTTTAAGGGCTAAGTTTCTAACAGTTGACTTTTCAATTGATTGACTCAACGCTACAATTCAAAAGTAGCAATACAGTAAAAATGGCAGCTTCTTCCTCTGCATATGATGCATTAGGGCTGAGTTAAGAAAAAATGCATCATAAAGCAGGAATGACCTTTGACCTCTCTATTACAACTGGATGTCTTCACACAAAAGCCTCACTGAAGTTTCCATCCTACCCTTTAGATACTGCCTCTGTATTTGTCTTATAATGTGTTTTTATGTGAGCATTCTGTACATTGTTTGGTTACATAAAGCCATTAGTGTCTGTTAATCTCTCGCCTTGCAGCTCCACTCATGCCTCAGCTACAGTGGGAGATAAGTAGTTTCCTGTGTCTCCCGCAGCTTTTAATCACTTCCTATGTATTCCATAACTCTTACTTACAGAAGATAGGAGCAACACACAATTGCTGTTTGTGCTGCAGCTTTAAACCTGAAAAACAGAAGCCCTGCATTTGCAGTGTCATGTTGCAAAGGTGAAAGCTCTGAGGCAGGTGCTGCAGTTTTTTGTGTGCCTCAGTTCTATGACTGACTTTTTATGGTAGTTGAAAAGAGAACAAAGCACAAAACTACAACGTCTCGTGGACTTGGACATGACATGAAGTATATACAAATAATAAGATTGGTTTATTTTTCTTCAGTCAAAGTGACAATAACACTAAAAGTAACTGACACTTGCATACTTACTGACCCTGATCTTGCAACAGAGGATGTGAATCTTGAAAGTATCTGAAAACTTTACTCCTTTGGATCATAAAGAGAATCAAAGGAAAAGAAAAAAATCCAGAAAAAAAGAAAATCATCATTATAATAAGCCATGTTTTGCACTCACAAAAACTCCCCTGATCAGCCTCACACAGACTTTGCATCTGTTGCTTGATCACATGTACTTGACAGTGCTAGCAACATGTGCATAAAAAAATCCAACAACTGCCATTACAATTTGATTCCAAGCCTTGCAAATTTAAGAGCAATAAGAAAATGGAAAAGGACAAACATTTTGTGCTCAAGACTTTTAGCAGCAGCAGGACAGCATGCAAGGGGCTGACTGAAACTGAACCATGCGCTGATAATGTTGAAAAAATGTTTGATCTATTGCAGAAGTAAGACTCATAAATGCATAATTTCTAGTATTATTAAAGTAGATAAGAATCACAATGGAGAAAATGCAAAGATACAGAATAGATAAGAAGGCATTATGGTCTGGAGGTATATTTCTTGCATTGGATTCACAAGACAAATACAGTATTGTATATGAAAAAAACAATAAGCAGAATGCTGTTTCATCAGTGTCACATTAAACGCTTTTCGCAGATTAAATCCACATCAATTTCACTGCTAAGGTGTGTCCGACAAAAACAGTCATGTATTCACTACAGGCAACATAATGGTGCTACATTGGTTAAATTCCATGTCCATGCATGTTGCAACGGCCCTGTTACAGCATAGACGCAGAACACCTCTTCCTCCAGGGGTTGAAAAATTAAAGGGAGCTTTCACAAGTCAGAGTTATTTACCGGTTTTGAATTCCTATTAATGTCCCAACACTTGTCTGTGTTTAGGTCTCAGTTCCTCCTAAAACACTGCTTTGTTTATTATTTCAGATGGTTATACGCAGGTAGACACAGAGAGAGAAATAGAAGCTTCAGGTTTTTAACCTCCAAAGACAGGTTTGACCCAGTTATGCTCACTTGTTGTTTTTCCATATGATTCTAATGCCAGCTGAGTGTTGTATCATCTAATTATAGCTGTCACTATGAAAGCTCAACCTGCTTCAGCTGTATGGAATCTCAAGAGATCAAGTTAGGTGAGGTTCTGCCCTCAGATACCATTCATGTACGGGAAGTACATTCAATGCAACAGGCTTATACTACACACACAAGTTTCAACAATATTCAAACTTCAACCAAACCAGTTTTCCAAAGTTATATTATAATATAATATTCATTATACTCATACACATAAGCAAACACTCACTGTTCAGTTTATAACACTTAAAAACAAAGGAATCTACATGTTTGGCAGTGACATAAAAAGTAAAAATAATAACATACATTCTATATATAATGTTAACATTTTAAAGGTATCACTTGTTTTTTTTTTTTTTACAGACCTCTTTTACTTTTCCATAATTGATGGAAAGTATTAGCACTCCAAAAAATACGTCAAAAACTGCCCTGTCTGTTGACTTCCTGTTGCATGTTTTAAGTTCATCTCAATATTGTTATGATGAACCAGGGAGGAGCAGCTTATAATAATGAGAACCACACCTGTGACCTGTGGGAACATAAAAACAAGAATGCCGGATGTGTTTGGATTCTGTCCACGCCAATTAGAAGTTAAAAAAGGATGATAAGTGTCCTGCTGTGCACTCAAAATATTAATATCATTGTCTGCAGGTGGATATACTGTATCACCAGTTGTGGGTGTGATGCCACTGGCCTAGTTTGACTTGAATATGAAAAACCACAGTGGCCCTGGAGGGCAAAACAAAATGACAAATAATAAAACACAACAGCAAATCATCAAGCTCAATTGTTTAACTGGAAAGAAATGTTGCTTACATGTGTTGATTTCAAAACTTTGGTTTTTGGGATTTTTTGTTGTGTTTTTCGAATTCATCATTGTGTTTAGCACTTCACTGCCACCGTAACAAAGTAATACAACTGTAGATTTTACAGTAGATGGAGGTCACTGGTCCGCCCTCAGGCAATACTCCAAAACCATCTGAACTTAGAATTGATCCTAATAAAACTCATTCAAATACCTGATTCATTGAGTACATGTCCAATTGAAGCTTTGCCGTGCTTGTTACTCTGTAGCTGATTTTGATTGTGGTGTGCCTCAGGGCTCCATTCTAGACCCTCTGTTATGCAATAAAGGCTAGTTTTTCTTGTATCTGTCATTAATATGTGTCATTTTTCTGCTTCTAAATAAGTAAAATGGTTTTGGAATGTTTTATCAGACAAAACAAGTCATTCTTGGGATACTTGAAAATAAGTTTTTCATAGGTAAATAACATTTTGGAGACAATGTCATTGACTGTTCTATCAAGAAAACAACCATCTGTCTTAAAATAATTTTTAAATAATCATACATAATAATAATATACAGTTCTGTGAAAAAATATTTGCCCCCTTCCTGATTTCTTATATTTTTGCACATTTTTCACACTTAAATGTTTCAGATCATCAAACAGATTTTAATATTAGACAAAGATAACCAGAGTAAACACTAAATGCAGTTTTAAATGATGTTTTTTTAAAAAGTTTTTTAAGGGAAAACAGTGATCCAAACCCTCTTGACCCTGTGTGAAAAAGTATTTTCCCCTTAAACCTAATAACTGGTTGTGCCGCCCTTGGAGGAAATAACTGCAATCAAGTGTTTGCATTAACTGTTGATGAGTCTTTTATCGCTCTGTATGAATTTTGGCCCAATCTTCTTTACAGAATTGTTTTAATTCAGCCACACTGGAGGGTTTTCGAGCATAAACGGCCTGTTTAAGGTCATACCACAGCATCTCAATTGGATTCTAGTCTGGACTTTGACCAGGCCACTCCAAAACCTTCATTATGTTTTTTTTTAGCCATTCAGAGGTGGACTTAGTGGTGTGCTTTGGGTCATTGTCCTGCTGCATAACCCAAGTGTGCTTAAGCTTGAGGTCTTGAACTGATGGCCAGTCTTTCTCCTTCAGGATTTTCTGGAAGAGAGCAGAATTCATGATTCCATCAATTACAGCAAGTCGTCCAGGTCCTGACGCAGCAAAACAGCCCCAGAACATCACTCTACCACCACCATCTTTGACTGTTGGTATGATGTTCTTTTTATCAAATGCTGTGTTGGCTGTACGCCAGATGTAACGAGACACACCTTCCAAAAAGTTCCATTTATGTCCACTTATGAAGTCTCGGGGATCATCAAGATGTTTTTAGTGAATGTGAGACAAGCCTGTGTGTTCTTTTTGGTCAGCAGTGGTTTTTGCCTTGGAACTCTCCCATGGATGCCATTTTTGCCCGATCTCTTTCTTATTGTGGAATCATGGACACTGACCTTAACTGAGGCAAGTGAGGCCTGCAGTTCTTTAGAAGTGGTTCTGGGTTCTTTTGTGACCTGGATAAGTTGTTGCTGTGCTCTTGGAGTAATTTTGGTAGGCCTGCCACTCCTGGGAAGGTTCTCCGCTGTTCGAAGCCTTCTCCATTTGTTGATAATGGCTCTCTCTGTGGTTCGCTGGAGTCCCAAAGCCTTAGGAATGGCTTTGTAACCCTTTCCAGACTGATAGATGTCAATGACTTTGTTTCTCATCTGTTCTGGAATTTATTTGTATCGTTGCATGATGTCTTTTCTTTTTGAGATCTTTTAGCCCACTTCACTTTGTCAGACAGGTTCTATTTAAGGGATTTCTTGATTCGACAGGTCTGGCAGTAATCAGGCTTGGGTGTGGAGAGTGAAATTGAGCCCAGATATCCAAAAAATCAGGTTTGTCACAGTTAATTTGTGATTTAACAAAGGGGGGCAAATACTTTTTCACATAGGGTCAGGTGGGGTTGGATAACTTTTTCCCCTTTAATAAATAAAATCATCATTTAAAAACTGCATTTAATGTTTACTCTGGTTATCTTTGTCTAATATTAAAATTTGTTTGATGATCTGAAACATTTAGGTGAGAAAAATGTGCAAAAATATAAGAAATCAGGAACGGGGCAAATACTTTTTCACAGCACTGTAAAAGTTCCACAAAAAAATCAACAACCAAGCCCCTCATTCACTGGATAAATAAAAATGATGTATTGTGTGTGTTTTCTTTTCAGGTAAAGCTTTTAAAGTGATGTATGTCCCATACATTAGAAGGATTTTGCCAACAGTTTTGTGATACAGTTCATTTCATGAGAAGCTATCACTTACCACACTCCCGAGTAGCAGTGAGTTGGTGTTGTTTCAGGAAGGAGCAGTTGTGTTATAAAAAACCAAACATATGACTGTGGGAAAATTAATACAAGGAGTGACTGGTATGTTTCAGTGTCAAGCTTGCCAATGTAAGCAAAGCAATTATGAAGAGCGTCCTGTATTTTAATGACACTTTTAATCGATGGTGTCATTTTTGGGACCTGTCAGTTTGTTTACATGTCATCAGTTCAGGGTGTGTTTCCACCCGTCTGTAATTTTCTTCAGCATTAATCAAAGTGATGACTGAGGATGAAAATACAGCTAATCTGTTCAAGGAAAATGAGTCTGCAACAATTTTATAAAACTGACTCATCCTGAGTTAAATACAAAGGTGAAGACATTAACATAGTGTGAAAGAGTTGTCAGATCTTTTATTCATGGGCACAAGTAGTAGTATTACCGTTTGAAAATAATCTATTACAAAAATGCAAATATTTATACAAATATATTTTTTAAAGTCAATCATGACCTTTGTTGTCATGTTTTCTCAGTGTTGTATAGCAGTAAAAAAAAGTGATACACAGCTCATGTAGGCTAATAGTAGGCAAGGCAAGGCAAGGCAAGGCAAGGCAAGTCAAGGCAAGGCAAGGCAAGGCAAGGCAAGGCAAGGCAAGGCAAGGCAAGGCAAAGCAAGGCAAGGCAAGGCAAGGCAACTTTATTTGCATAGTGCATTTCATACACGAGGGCAACTCACTGTGCTTTACATTAAAACATTAAAAGCATTGGAAACGTTAAGACAGGCATAAAAGAACACAATTAAAATGACAAACATAATAAAACAGAAAAGAAAAGGAAAATTAGAAATATATATTTAAAATTACATTAAAATTTTAATTTAAAGTGAATCATACAAAGTACCATTACTTTTGGTAATTTTTTTAAGTTAAACTTCGATACATTAACTTGAAATGTGACATTTGAAATGTACTTTTACTTTGAATTTAACTGCAAGGGCTGCTCAGATATGGGGAGAGATAAAAGCTTTATCACTCATAGAACTGTCAGATGTACAGTGGATAAAATGTATAACATAAGAGACAGTTGAGGTACAAAGAAACATAACGTAGTTTTAAAAATAAGAAGAGTAAGTACCAAAAGATTCCCCTTAAAAAATAGTAGACTGTCAATCAATTATGTATTTTTTCGGCATTCCCCTTTAAATAAAACCATCCTACTTTCTACTTTGTATACCACCGCCAAGGATCCGCCCCTTTATGCAAATCAACCGTGACGTCGGCGGAAGCCAGCGCTACGTCTCTTCTTCCGACAGATATTCCTTTAAAGGCGTATTTAAAGCCCTTGCTTCAGTTGCAGCAGCAGTGGACAACCTATGCAACAAAATCTGCTGCAGAGCAGAGCGACCGTCCGACCTCTTGAGCGGACGCAGACACGGAGCCGGCGGCTGACACGACCCGGTGAGGTGAGCATAGTGTCCTAGCTGAAACACACCGGCGACGACATAGCAGGGATAATAAACATTTTCTGTCCGCCACTCGGACTCGGCTCCGGCAGGCTGAATACACAGCATCTCAGGTTGCTGCTGCAGAGAGAGGAGTAGGAGGAGGAGGAGGAGGAGGAGGAGGCGGCATTTACAGTAGTTTCTGTAGGCCTGTTTCAAAAACAAAAACAGCAGAGAGGCTGGAGGTGACAGCCTGCGATGGGTCAGGTTGAGTAATGATGTTGCTCTCATTAAAAAGTGGGGTATATTTCATATCTCTCAATTGATTTAGATGCAAATCAGGTACTCGGGGTTTAGAATTAAAAGGATTGCAGTTTCGACATTGAGCTGCATTAGAATAATCTTGAATAATCTTTACTTAGCCTTTTTCAACACTGCACTTTTGTAATCAACCAAGGAGCAGTTTACTGTTGAAAACCCACCTGTGACTGTTGGAGCATCAAAACTAACTGAGTGACAGGTTTGTTTGGATTCTAGTGTTGTCGGTTAATAATAAAGGTAACACCGCCTAACTAACTATTCATTTGTTTGCATTGTTAGTGGCTGTTGATGCAGTTGCATGTCACCTGTTGTAGTCACCTGTAAAGCCAGCCATTAGCAGTTTTATAGGCGCAAAAATATGCAAATCATTGAAGAGAAAAAACAAAACTGATATTGTCTGATGATTATTAAGGGTATCAAAGTAAACACATGGGCTCTGGCATCTTAAATGTAAATATTTGCAAGTTTTCCTTTTGTATTTTGATAGTTAATTGAATATTTGTGCATTTTTCACTCAGTGCTGCGGTTATGAAATAGTATAACTAGTTTTCATAACTCAGATTAAGTATTGCAGATTAACAAAATAGTATAAGTAATTGTTAGTTGCAGTGGAATGCATTTTCTTTGCTGTCCACACACATTGACACATTGTTTATTTAGCTTAGTAGATGCAAATCCAGTTGATGCTACATTAAATCAGTTTGTCCCCAGGTACATTTATACATCAAACTCATGCCTGTCATGCTACAGCTCCAATCAAATTACTAGATCAAAGGCAGAGTGATCAAAGACACACTTTTAATCAAAAGTTTTGCCGGTTTGTTCCTTTTTTTTATCCGTTCGCACCTGCTGATTTATCTTTGAGCTTGTGTGCATCAGAGTAGATGGGCAGATTTGCTGCTGCATTGGTTTGTGTATTGATTTAATGTACAGTCAAAGGTGACTTACTGTTTGTGTGTGTTTGCGTGTTTGTGTGTATAGTGCTGATTCAGTGACATGCATGCTAATAACAGGTGTAAACATGGCTTTGTGTGCTTTTCAGGTACTACCGCAGGGCTTGAGATTGCAGCCTGGACCAAACGGAAACGTCTCAACGACATTTATGAAGCTTTTAAGGCCTTTTGGTGAGTCTCAAAAAAAAAACATACACTGAAAAAAACTCAGCTGGGAATGACCATACCTATAATTACTGCATTTAAAAGGTCTGTTTGTGTTTTGTTGTTCTATGGTTGAGTAAATATGCGCAAACAAACATTACAAATACAGTCCAAATATAGAGCAACATGCAAATATAAACATATTGTCACACCTTTTCCTAAAAGTAAATAAATCTGTCTCTTTGTGTCAGCGTCTTGCTGTCCTCATCATGCCACCTAAGTTTCAGTTTGCACAGTTCAGACCAGCCGATTCAGCTGAAGTGAAAGCAATCGACTTCCTCTTGATGAAATGTTTGCTGACTATCAACTGTTGCTGAGTCAGCATCGTGTTATTACCCACACATACACATGCACACACACTGACTGCCGCACAAGATGTAGCCAGACAGTAGTGGTCACATGCAGATGGTCACATGAAAGCTCACTCGTGCTCATACATGTACTCTCACACAGATGTTGTGCAAACAGATCATACAACTCTATATGTATACACCACATGGAAAGACTTATGATTATCCGCCCCTATGTGAATACTGAAAGACATGCAGAACAGGATTTTATTTCCATAAAAACATAATATTTTTAAGCATCCATCAAAGAAACACACAAATACAAACACAATAGTTAAATGAAGACAAGATCAAGATAAGCAACCATTCTTGGTTTGAGGGAGATCTTTGCTTTAAAAAAGATGCTGTAGGTTAAATTCGGGCTCAAGCACACATGAACAAAGCCATGCCATCATATATATCCGTCATATATCTCAAATTAACTTACTTGTGTGGCAAGACTACTGTTGAACACTATGCAGCAAGCCCAAACCAGTACAGGTGACATCACCTGATCTGTTAGGTAATTAGTTACCACACCCTATGAAGAAGCCTCAGACATGCAAATGACAGTATCCTGTTTTAAAGAGATTTGTTGAGCAACATGATGTTCATGCAGAACCGTGTGGCAGAACCGCCCCATAAAAGCCACAGACCTAAACAAAACAAAACAAAGACAGGAGCAACCACATGAAAATGACAGCAACCATGCCTGTAATAACGCGTAACTTTAATCCTTAATATAATTTATAGGAGTGGGTGTTATGAAAATTGGCACCCTCTACTGATTTGTTTTTCAGAGAAATGAGGTGTAGAGACAGCAACTGCTCACATAGTCAGACTGTAAACATGCTGTAAAGTTTAATATGTATTTTTGTTCCACCAGAATTTGAAGTTTTCAAAGCAAAGCTTTTCTATTTTTTAGTTAAGTTTAAAGTACTGCCTGCCTTTGTCTTCTCTCGGCATGTTTATGTTACTCTGTCCATCACACAAACACACATACAAAGCTGATATGGCTTTGTATCCTGGATCCTGATCCTGTGTGCAGATAACCCACTTCCTAGGGAAAGAAAAGAGTGAGCCAGTATGTTTTTCCACCTCTGGTCAGAGCGCAAGACTGTGTGTTTATGTATGTGTTTGTAGTCTCACTTACATCGTTGCCATCAATAGCCCACTTTATCTCAACTAGATCTTACAAAGACACACACAGACAAAGCGCACATGCACACACTTGTTACAGCTGTAAATGCTGTTTATTATAAGGAGCTGCATTAACCCACCGTTCAGCGTAACATGACAGGTTGGTGGTTTGTTTACATATTTATTTGTCACAGTTTTTTGGACCCAGCAGGCAAATTTTAATCGTATATTATGTTAAGTTGTGGCACAGCTTATTACAAGCCTGGAAGAGATTTTATCTTACAGGTGTTTTGAAAAAAAAGTTGCACTTATTCATTTGAACTCTGCAAAGATATCCTCTGTGATATATCAGATCATGACTAACATGGGAGTCTAGGAAAAACAGAAAGTAGAAGTCAATTCAATTGAGGTTTGATACATTGGCAGTCTATGTGTGTATGTGTATTCTGAGGGTCTACAGGCAGATGTGTTTGTATGTTTGGATACTGTGCAATACTGCATGCATGGCTGGTCTTTTTTCGAGTGGCACAGGACTGTTATCAAAGACAGTATCAGATGGCTGTACTGTATTTAGCTCTGGCTTTGAGTCAGAGGACACACGCACACATGCATGCAGAGATGCCACTAGAGCGCTTGTCAATAAAACAAACATCTTCTTAGAATAGAGACCCTCCACTTGTTTGCTAGCTCCCCTGTCTAACCCGTAGTTCCCCTTTTTAAAGTGCAATTGCAGCCAGATTTGCAAAGCCATGACGGGTGAAAAAATCTTGACCTTTCTAAACCGATTAGAAGTGTGGATATGAGCTTAAGCCAGAGATTGTGACCAGAAGCCTGATGTTCCTGCAGAGCTCCTATTGAGGTTTATAAATTTAATAGATGCCCCAAAAAGTCATGGTAAGGACAGATTTTTCCTGCAGGGCAGGGTGAACTCGGATAGCGTGAAAAGCTTGAACAAATTTGGCCTCACCACTTTTTGGAGCCATTGGACTTCTGCTGCCCGTGGCTGACATTAATACCTCATCAGGGAACTGTGTTCTGTTGCTAAACATCTCCACTCAAAGGCGGCCAAACTTCAGAGCGCCTTTACAGAGTTTCACCAAAGTCAGTGTAAAGTTTTAAATCAAATAACGAAAGTTCACTTTAATTGAAAGACATCTTATTTGGTTTTCATCCAATCACTGTTCCCATCTTCTCTGACTCACTCTGACCCCAAAATGTCCTGAGACAAACTGATGTCCTGCCTTCCAATTAAATTACCAAGAGTTGACTGGATGCCAGAGATGACTGGCAGTGACTCAGTTTTGTTCTGTCTGGGGCATCTTGGTGGCCTTAAAATCTAAAGTGGACAAAAACATTAATTTCTTGCCTTTTCATACAAGTGGTCTATAAAAGACAAGTTGGGTGATGTGGATTAAATTCTAATATCACAGTGTTATATGATATCACATTTTAATGCAGTATGTTGTTTAACAAATCAAAGTGATACCTTAAAATCAATGCACATTATCATGCTAATTTATAAACATTCATACAGAATTATGATATTGCTACAATATAGACTTGATTTGAAATGTTGCCCTGATGTACTTTTCTTCTAACCTCTTGGATTGTTTATTATGTTACTTCACATTTAAGAACTTCTCTAATCTTTGGTGGAGCTGTGTGGTAAATATTTCAAAAATGTAATTTATGGTGCTTAGTAGTCATAATACAGTTTGTAGTGGAAAAATGGCAACTTCCAAAGTATTTCAGGGCTGCAACCCTGTGCAGATAGGTTTTCTGGTTAAATTTCACAACCAGTTAAAAAAGTGAAGAAACACCCGTCACAAGTTAACCATAACTAAAGTACCAGCAGGTATTCATGTAGGAGAGACTGAAACCATTGGTTTATAGCATTACACTGAAAAACAATTCAAAGATGTTTTGAAAAATGTGCTAATTCATGATCTGCTGCCTGCTTCAGTTCTTCTAATATGCCTAACAGATTATATGGCCTATGATGGACAGGTGGTGAGGTACCAGGGTGAAAGAGGAGAGACGATAACTGGCTCTGTGCCAGTAATATCATTAACACTGTTAGTAATACTGCACTCAAAGTAATGGACACACACTTACAGGCACACACTGCTCATTACAGAAGAGAAACACAACGTTATTTTATGCATTCTTACAAATAAACGTTGATTTATCACAGATTGAGACTGTAACACTGAAAACTGTGATGCTTTATTTCACAACTGGTGGTCACATGTCAGTTTAACAAGCAGAATGTTTACTGTCTGATATCTTTCTACAAAATTGGAAAATAGTTTTATTTTGACATTTTTGTCTCTCCTACTTTTTTCCTGTCTTCTGTTTTTCACTAAATGGTCTCAAGTGAGGGCTCCAATATGTCACATTTTTCACACTTTTGATTCTTTAAAGCTCCATGGTTTGATTTTCAATGTGATTTGAATTGGCTCTGTTTGTTTGTGTGGTCTACTTTTGGATTATTGAACTTTATGTATGGATTTCTTGACTTTTTTTTTGGATGTTTATGAAAATGTCTTTGATGAAAACCTTTTCCTTCAAGTCTTGGTGAAGTTTTTGGTGAAGTTGGGCCTGAGTGTGAGTCACCAAAGCATTCCTAGTTCTAAGTTTGATCATAACATCATGTTGTTGATGCTGTTGTAATGCAGACTTTATAAAAGTACTCTTAATCTGCCATTTTCAGTTATACTTGCACTGCATGACAAATAGCAGACAAAGCTCTTTTGAACACACTTCCTCTTTCAGGTGGTGCATCTCAACCAAAACCAATGAACTTATTGTAGTTGTGACTATCAAAACTCCCCTGGCTTTGAATGTAGGTGACTCAATGTTTTTAAAGTTTCAGTTTGACTGTCAGAGCTTTACCTTGCATTAAGGGTAAACTCAGGATGAAACTACTGAGATTGGATTTTGGGGTGTTGCATCAGCAGGATCAATGCCAAAAAAAGGATCCCTCTCACCGATCTTCAGATCATATTTTGGGCAGATTTAGGCAGAACAGTTAAACCAGATAATTTTTGGAGGATAAGACCATGGTGATGTATTTAGAAGCAGCCAGTCGTGCGAAGCTCTCAATCATGATCATTTTGGCAAGGTAGATGATGAATAAATGGCACATTTTTGTCCTCACTGCCTTATTTTTACAAGGCATGATTTTACAATGCATTTTTACAAACACCAGCATTACTTCATTCATGCATGTAAAGCATGTTTTTATTTACAGTATGTCACTTTTATAAAGAAGTAGCACTCAGTGACAGGTTTGCAACGTAGTGGTTTTGTCCAACTGGCTGAAAAGTGGCTTATTACTAATACATGTAGACAATACATAATAATAGGGGAATTATTCTTAGGTCATCTTGCATTTGGTATTTGCACTGAAATAATATCTCACTTTCTGAGTCTGCTCTCGCATGCTCTGAAGTTAGTACAGCACAAAACCTGTTGGCACACTTCTGCTGTCATGGTGCCAGATTTTAGACAGACGCTGTTTTGTGCAGCTTATGGAGAGTGCTTGCAGGAGTGTTAGGCTGTGGGTTTGGTGAGATTGCTGGTCACAGTTTGGTTTGTATTATAAACTCAGTTTAATTCGTTCCATGTGTCAATCCTCATTCCTTCCCTGCTCTGACACAGAAACAACATGTGAGGAGGGGAAACAAAACAAGGGAATAAACCTTCAAGGTTTGTTTGTCCCATCGTACCATCGTCTCATAGAACAGCTGTTTTTATTGGTGGCAGATTGTTTTTTGTTTTCACCAGTTTGACAACAGGAAGTTTAAGTGAACAAGATGTTCCTCTGTGGTTAAAGCAGTGCCAAGCTTACTTAATACTGCAAAGAGTTAGTTAAAAAGATTCTTTGATTAAAATATAGGGAGGTCTTTTGCATGATAATTAGCATCTTGTGCTAATGGCTGTTGTGTGCATTTTGATGGTTTCACTCCATGCATGTTTGTTTGAGAGGTAGGGGGATATGCATGCCAAGCTGTTTGTTGCTGTTGACTTCAGTTGGTCTTTATCAGCACTGAGCATTTGTATATGCATTGGGGCTTGTTGCGTGTGTTAACTCAACCGTGTGTGGAATATTCCAGCAGACGTGTGGGCGGAGTTAAACCATCTTGAGGGTTTTTTCATTCCTGAACAGGTCTGTGCAGGCTGTAATAAATACTTTGGCTTGTTCTCAAACCTTCGGCTATAACATGACCTTTGCTACAAAATGCCATTTTTGACCCTATGTTGTTGTTTAACTGCTTTAAGTTGACTCATGTTATGAGCTGCAGGGGTTATATGTTGTTCACAAATGAGGAACTGACTCAGAGGCAGGTTGAGGGTTGTTATTTTAATGAAAAGACGCATGTGAATGACAGTATTAAGTCAGACTTATCACTGAAAGAAAAACAAACACACCCATGGTGCAGTTAGATTCATGAAGACAACCTATATCCTCTCCTTTACCCCTATTTTTCTCCATCTCCTGTTTGGTATGTTGCTCTTTTGTGGTAAAAAACTCAGAGGGCTGCAAGGGGGAGGATATCCAACACACACAGTCCCTCTAGAAGTGTGTGTGTGTGGGGGGGCCCTCTGTGAGACAGGATGCAGGTGGTGGGGTGCAGTAATGTGATGGTTGGTAGGGGGTACTGTAGTCAGAGGGGGCACAGAAGAGGTTGAAGGTGGCGAGTTACAGTCTCTGTATATGTATGTGTGTGTGTGTGTGTGTATGTGTGTGTGGTTATGTGGCGATGTGACGCAGCCAGTAACGTGACTCCGGGGTAGAAGTAGGCCAAGGCTGCTTGTCAGTGACTTGTCAAAACCCCGATGTATGATCCGCTGTGAAACCATCAGACCTGCAAGAGTTAACCCAGCTATGAGTCTGTGCTAATTAATGTTAGGACGCTACAGTTTTTGTGGAAAGTCTTAATGGCCAGAAGATTACATAAGAAAAGAGGCTTAATTCAAGAGACACCAGACACAACTTTGTCATTAACTGTCTAGATGGGTTAAGGCAATGGATTAAAATAACTGTGTGTTTGTTTTGGTGTGTCTTGTTTCTATTTCAACAGAAGGTTATAACTTATATCATACCATAATACAAATGTAAATAAGCAGCAGTTCTAAATAAGGCTCTAGTCACCTTCACTGTGCCTGGATAGGAGCTTTGTTGTACTTTAGCTTATGATGCTATTTTTGCTCTAAGCTAAAATAGACAGTGTGGAGCTTTAATTTAGCATAAAAAATAGCTACCTTGCCAGAGGGCTTAAAATACGCTTAGCAAAGCTATAGTTAAGTGTTAGTTTTTCCCTTCTTTTTATGATTATGATTTGGCTAGCTAACGGTTATGCTATAAACCCTGGCTGTGAACTGGTAGCATTGTGCTCAGTATGTGGGCTAGATAGAGTGGTAACCAGCTAGTCTATTAGCCAGTTGGGCTAAAAATACAAACAGGGATGACTAGGCTATTAGTGGCCGCAAAGCTAGCTGACACAACACAGCAGAGTTCTCTCCTTTCCTGTCCTCAACTTTGCTAATGTTATGCTAGCTTAGCTAACAAATTTCTGGAATCTGAAAATAGACTTGAGCTTCTGGCATTTTGAGCGTTGGGCCTCTTGACCTAAAGAAAACTTTGGGTGACATAAACACATGCTAACACCATTACCAGAATGTCATTTCCAGACTCTTTTAAAGACATTAGCTAGTTTTGGCAGACAGTATTCTTGAACCTATTAAGAACATTTCAGTGTTGTTTATGTTTTTCACACTGAAGAGGGTGAAAATGCAAAGATAATTATAAAATAGGTCACTGGCTTTTGCCTGCCAGTTGGCAAGCGAACAAAAACTAGTTTTTCAGGTCAGCCATGTGGGGAACTGTAATGTACAGCTTGTTTTAAGCTGTAATCTTTTGTTTTGTTTTCTTGTTAGCTCACACAAGATATTCCTTGTCCTGAAACGTAAAGTCATCTACTTTCTCTCCTTATATTTCTAATTGAACATGATTGTTTTCTTGCTATTTTTATAACAGTTCAGTACCACAGCGTCTAAGTTCCCTCATATAGGTATTTTAGAGTGCTTAAATCTACTCAATAAAAGTATTTTTAATCAATTTTGTATTATATGTGTACAACAAATTGCTGCATTTACTGCCCTGGTGTCACAAATACATTGCAGGCTGCATTTCAAAGTAAGTTGGTTCATTTATCACAATGATACTATGGATATACTTGACTGTTATGGTATTTGTATGGTAGGTTTTCTTGTCAAACTTGACACACCTGTCTCTAGAGTCACTGATTGAACTTTAACAACTTGGACTCAGACTCGAAATGATGTTTTTTTGCCTTCTTGTCATTCCATTTGCCATGGTAGCTGATATTAAGAGTAAGTGAAGACGTTTAACGTCTATTGATATAGTGGAGGCAGCTGTGAGGTTCAGGTTCAGGTGAGATTAGAGATTAATTTAGATGTCGAGGGGGATAAAAACCAAGCCAGTGGGGGAGGTACGCATGGCTGCTTTAAAATGTACATGTTTGCGTGTTTGTGCATGAGTGCAATTATGTGAACAGCAGGTACATTACGTCACATACATACCAGTCAGTATAGTGATATAAGCCCTGCGTTATGAGTAAGGGATTTGTCATTGATGCTAGTGCACGTTGATACACATGTGCCCCCCCTGCACTCTGCACTGCAGCAGCACTGCAGCATAATGCACACATACAGTCTCTGTCAACCCCTCTCCATGTGCTCCCTTTCTCTTCTTCTCTCTAGTACTTATCCATACCATCTGTTTCCCAAAGCTAGGAATATGGTAATCTTTATGGGAATATCATCCACAGCATGGGGACGTTGAGTGTTGATGTGCATGTGGTGTTTTGCAGGAAAGTGTGTGTAATATATGTGGGTGTAGATGTCCTAAGAGTTTCTTATCCACTGCCAAATATGTATGTGTGTGTGTGTGTGTGTGATGTGTATGTGTCTGTGTTTACTAGACAGGGAGAGAGTTCACAACTTCAGACTAAAGAGTCTCTGTAGTCGAGCCACACTATCTCAGTAAGAAACACAGAAGACAGAGCATCTGCCAGTGACATTTTGTTGAAATTTACCCACACACAGAGGTGCACACATAGTACACACATACAGGGAAGAGCCTGATACCCCATCATTACCCCACCAGCAGTGTTTGGGACCTTCTGCTTGGCTCCTAACATTTAGCTTTAGCCAACTTTGATTTACAATTAAAATACCAAATACAGTTTATTTGTGAAATAATTTATGAATTATAATTTTCCCAATTTTAGTGATAGGCTTTTTTAAACAAGGGATAAGTGAACATTTATACAATGGACCTATTATATAAAGAGGATTAACAAAAAGCAAGTTAAAAAAGAAAGTATTTGGCCATAGAAACATTAAATGGTTCATGCGTGGTCTGACAATAATCATATATATATACAGTAAATGAAGATAAATACAGACCCACATATATGGTACATACATACTGAGCATACATCTATGGATAGAGAGCAAATAAGTCAAAAACTTAAAAGGTTATCACAAAAATAAACAAAATCTGATGATATACTGAATTGCATCTTCACAAATTGCAAATATAGGTAGGTACATACTGTACCAGTTATTGTAGCTTCTTTTTCTTCCAGCCCAAGCACAACAAAATGACATGATCAATAAAGGGCTGACAATGGCAACTTACTAATATTAGATAATACTATTTGCTGTCTTTTGTTCCTGTTGTCTGAACGTTACTTTTTAGCTTGAGGCATTTCTTGGATATTATAGCCAGTTTTACCCACAGAGGTGCATTTGATCTGGTCATAGGGTCTGTTTGTGCCTGAAAAATTCTAGTCAAGTGTTGCTCCAAAAGTATCAAAATACTCCTCTTCTTATTTTCACTGTCTGTTGCTCTTTTTTCATATTGTCTTTCTACTCTCATACACATGAAAACGGATGAACACAAACATCCATAGGCCCAATTGCCTGTGAACCTGATACTGAGGTCTTCAGCCTTGTAATCTATATCCAGTGCTGTATGGGTCAATGCTGTTGTGCGTCATGTTCACAGTGTTCACGTGCCTCGCTGATGTGTTACACCAAAAACTCATGTCCAGATACAAGCTGATCGGAATAGTGATGCATTTTTAGATATCAGAGAATGAAGTATTAATTTACTTAAATTTACATACAGCTAAATCTGCAGAACAGATTATTGTTCTGATTTGATATACTCTGCACGTATACATTGTTGGGTCTACAAATGTCAATAAATATAAAAATACCTATTCCTATACCCAATTCCTGGGTACTTTGAACCAGCAGTCCAAACCCAAAGAGCCAGAAAATGTTTGATATTTTAATTTGTTGGTTGGATTGATGGATACTAGCCTTGCTTACAACTTACCTTAACTTGTGTCTTTGGTTATCAGATCACAAGTTTGATTCACTTTCTCAACTGAAATGCATCTGTTTCGAATATTCACCAAAGAATAGATGTAGCTTCCCGGCTCTATTTACAGGCAAACAAGATTGTCCATTAGTTTTGTTATCAAAGACCTAATGCATTGTGGTTTTTCACTAACAACCAATAGGAAATTAGGCAGGATGTTCATGACACCCTCAAGAACTGCCATTTGGCACTCTAATATGAAACCATTGGGCATGAATCATCCACTTATGCAGACGATATCATGCTGTTCATAGATTCTGGCTATACTGACGCTAAAGGTGGCCAGAACAATTAGATTTAAATGTATTCTTAGTGTGTCGTGTGCTAAAAGCTATCTGTGGGCAGATTGCCCAATTCATAACGGGTGTAAACAGAGCTAAACTGACACAAAAAATGTAAAGAGTTTGAAGACAAAAGGGTAAAACCCCCCCGGTACCGGTGTCGATGTAAAACATATGTTCGGTCATTGGTTTATTTTGGACCCTTGCTTTGATTTCCAGATATGTCTTAGCTTCACTCTGTTGCCCAAACAAGTTACTGACAAGATGTTGGCAGGCAGAAAATCACCCACCAGCAGTTCCATTTAAGTTTTCCTAAAGGTCCATAGTGTCAATCTGCTCTGCTGAAATAAATACTGTCACCTTAAGTATCAAGTAGCTGAACAGGTTGCACAACAGCGCAAGAACATGCGAGGTATTTTACACTGTCCAAACAGCTTATTTGCAAATTGATACTGTGTTTGTTCCATACATGATCTGGCTTATAGCAGACAGGAGACTGTTCTCTCTTGTTACTTGTAACATTAAAGAGAGTATAGAGAGGGGAACAGTAGATGAAAAAGAGGGAACAAGGAAACTGAGAGGATAGATGAAGTGAGAAAAAAAAGCGAGCTTGGCCTGATTTCATGCTGGTGTCTCAGGTAATCTGGTCTGTGGCACAGGAATAAACACTCACTGAAATAGACCTGTGTGTATGTGTGTGTGTGTGTGTGTTCACAGGTTCGGAGAACTTGTGAGTACATTGATGTGTGAGACACAGGAAGCGACGGACTCTTAATTTGTCCTTGACCTTGGACTTTACAGGCATCTCCTTTCCCTCCCACTGGCTTTTTCTCCCTCTCCTCATTCTTTGTGTCCAACTGTGGCAAAAAAAACACCATATAATCAGGCTAATCGGTCGATACTTTAACTTTGTCGGTTTCTCATACTGTCTTTTACATCCTCCGCCTCTGTTTACCTCCACTCCCTGTCTTCCTCTGCTCTCATGTGAGACTGTACATGGTTTATGTTGGCGCTCAGAAAAGCTGAGCTGTAATTCTATATAAGCTGAGCTTGTGTTACAGACACACAAACAACACAAACAATATGTCTACGCACATATAATCTGATAACATTGACTGCTTTGTGTGTGTGTGTGTGTTTTGTAGGACTAAGACTCACAGGTACAGGTCAGAGAAAGACATGCACGGTTACAGAGAAGCATTGTTGCTTGTTTTGTAGACTTTTTTTATTACCTTGACCTGTTATTTTTCCACACAACTAGCACAGAATCACATGTACATGACACCATTTTAGAACTGCATAAACAATTCAGTACTTGACAGATTGCTTTTATACGCCCTCCAAAAAAACCCCATAGTGATCTGTTTCCCCTGTCACATCAGAGAAATTAATAGTCCCTCATGTATTCTAATGCATTCAGCTGCTGTTTCATCCTTGCTCACACCCTGACAAACTCGGGCTGTTTAACATTTTTTTTGTCTCATTGGATCATCTGGCTCATTGTGCCCCAGCAGGTGTAAGGCAGCACAACATTTCAACAAAAATGAACCACATTTTGAGCATAACATACCAGACAGCTAAGGTTACTCTGGTGCTGCTTTTTGTTGTGCTTTGTAAAAATGAAGAAACTTGGTAAAACCATTGGTCTTAAGCATATCTCAAAGTTAAGTCAGAAAACTAGAAAGTAACCAGTAAATAACTTTTATCATTAGGATGATGATGCAACCCTTGGCCTACTTGATAGTTAACCTCATCAAGATACACTTTGTTAGCCCTGCTGCTGCCCTTTCCAGTTTCTACAAGCTTACAAGATAAAAAGCCAGGCTGACTGTAATTTCCTTTATAGAAGGGAGATAATACACTTGCTATTGACAAGTACCTCATTTAACCCTGCTTCATAAGAAAAACAAAGGTAGCTTTTAGAAGGTAGCTCTTAGAAGAAGAGCTTCTGGCTCTTCTTCTAAGAGATTTATGAAGTCAGTTTTGTTGACCACACTTTCAGCTTTGCTATTAGCAGAGCCAGAAACCACAGCGGTGTTTGGTGGAGACCTCTCTCAGTGAACTTTTAAAGCCATAATATAAAGACCACCATAAACAGATTTTAATGTAAGCAATTCATGTATTTGTTATTGATTTATCATCAATAACCTCTTTTAAGATAATCAAATAATACGTAACAAAAATGTTCTTCAGCCCTCATTACATGATGCTGTACAAGTGTTACTTTGGTACTGAAGCAAATGGTCTGCTTAATGTCATGGATTTAGAACTTAAAAGTTATAGCTTTTGGCAGAATCCCTTTTGATGTTTTTGCAAACTGAACTCTTTTACCACCAATAATTAAAATTCCTTATGCATGCCTTTCGGTAGACATCCCAACAGTGTCACATAACTGGAGTTGTGACTAAAACCATAATTTCTGCACCCCAACCCTTTTGAGGAGTCCCTTGATGTTGTTGTCAGTATGTTGGGACATGTTTTACTAAAAATGCTGTCGCCAATTCAGGTGATTCATCACATCGTGTTCTCGCCCTGACAGCATGGAGTGCCCTGTAATTTCCTCAAAATTTACAGGATAATTAGCATGCATTTGTTGTGTATGCACTGTATGTGTTCGTAAAGGAGAGGAGCTGTTATGTAATCTGCTGCAGTGTGTGAGACGTTGGGGAGGGGGCTGCGCGTGTGTGTGTACGAGGATGAAATATTCATGACCGTCTTGAGTGCATCATGAATGTTAATGGAGACACGTGCGACAAAATCGAAGAGGGATGAAAAGAGGAACCACAGGATGAAAAAAAAGGCTGAAAGATGGATTTCCCAGTTGCAACAGATGGCTTTACACTGATGTGTCTGGTTCTGCTTGAGGTTCCTGCCTTTTGAAAGGAACGAGGAACGTTTTTCCTTGCCACTGTTGCCAAGTGCTTGCTCATCATGTTGCATCATCATGGGTTTCTCTATGTAAGAAAACAAAGAGTACTGTCTGGACCTGCTTATCTGTAGAGTATCCTGTGATTAATGTGGTTAAGATTTGGTGTTATATTAATACAAATTGGTATTTCTGCCCTCCCCATCTGTCTGTCATCTTTCCTTTTCTTCATCTTTAAACTTTCCTCCGTCCTTCATCTCTTCTTCCTCCCAACATCCACCTGTTCAACCTCTCCTTTCACCCTTCCTTTATTTCTTCCTTCATTCCCATTTCTCTTTCTCTCTCATTTTGCTTACTTTCCCAATCCTTCCCTAAGAAGCTTGATGAGGGTCTTAGCACTCTTATAATGTGTATGTGTGTTTGTATTTGTGTGTTGTTCACGTGGCATTAACTAGTGTGTGCTGGGTCTGACGAAATGCACCAGTTGTAATCCTGTTGAACACAAAAACACATACTTTGGAATTTAACTCTGTGGGAAGTCATACTGAACGCCCATGCAGTTTGTTTTTCCCTCTCCCTGTGAGGCGTGTTATGAGACGTATTAGCTGAAGTCCTTCACGCCTCTGTTTTTCTGTCCACATCCCTCTCATTATTTCTCACCACACACACTAGCTCCTCTGTGTATAGAACAGTGGCTCAATTTTAAAACATTTTTGATCATAAAAAACTATCGCATGCTTTCATCCCTCTCGTCCATTTTCACAGACGACCCGAGTGTGCGAATATTTATCATGTGCTTAAACC
Organism: Notolabrus celidotus; assembly: GCF_009762535.1. NCBI lineage: Eukaryota > Metazoa > Chordata > Actinopteri > Labriformes > Labridae > Notolabrus > Notolabrus celidotus. The sequence continues at coordinate 18,418,424 of NC_048287.1, read as the reverse complement.
AATTACGCTCTTTGAAAACTGACTCTTTTCATAGAAGAGGGCACACGTGTGTGTGGTTACAGCAAGTTGACATTTCTGCCTCCAGCACAAAACACTAAAGGTGACTTCAATTTTTTCTTTGTAATGCTCACATCATCTCTAACCAGAAATTAAAACCGTTTTAATTCTACTCGCACCCTGACATCAGTTCAGGTGAAAGAAGTAGCCCCACTGAACAGTTACCAGTGCTTCAGAGATTTTACACCAACAACAGGCACCCAGCTCTGACGCATTTGTGTGGAGGCAAAAAGTCCAACACCAACAAAAAACAGTAGAAAAATTCTTCTTAAACATGTTGGTTATACACGAAGAGAATAGGAGCCATTGATTACCCAAGATCAAGAAAATTTGACACAGTATGCTGACTATGTGTATATCTGTCAACTATTGGGGTCTGCAGTATGTTTGAAGCCTGGCAATCTTCCTCAAGGCAGTGTTGATAAAGCAGGTCAGTCTAAAGAAATATATCTGGTGCGTCAAAACCCCCCAAAAAAGAAACGCACTTTGACAGAGGCCCATTTGTCTTTCTTCACATTTTATATGTTTCAACTCTTTTCAAAAGCCGCCAAGATCTGTCCCTTTTGGCTACGTCATTTTTACCACTTTTTCTTGTGAACTGATAACTCAACTACAGTGCATTCAGTGTGTTAGAAAGACAGATGACATGACAACTCTCCAAAAGTAAATCCAAAAGGTTTTGAGCTCCCCCTTCTGACAATATAAACCCCAACCTCCATGTTGACTTATGGGACATGGGTCAAACTTTATAATCAAAACACATTTCAATTAAAATGTTCCTAAAATGGTTTGAATCAGTTTCTGTTTGTTCTCATTAGGCTTATGAAAACCAAGTGTTCATTGTTCTAATGAGTTAAATTTTTAATTACTTATTTGATCCTAAAAATAAGGTAAAATGAAATGATTGACAGCTCTGTTGACAAATGGCTAATGGCGTTATGTTCACCTGGTTAACAGACTAGTGGAGGAAGAAGAAGAAGATATCTAACAAAAGAGTTGTTGAACTTTCTCTATAAGTGAGTGCCTGGTTTAAACCAACTCAAGACTGTACCTACCTTTGGGATCATTACCATCAGTAAGTTAAATGAGTGTTTTGGTTTGTAGACTGGGTGGATCAGAATACTGTGGCTCCACCTGTCGATCCTCACTGCGACTCTAAAATCATCATCTGAGCAGTATACGTCAGCCTACATTATATATATGATCACGAGTTATACTGATTATCCTGCAGAACTGACCTGACAGGAAAATCTGGCCTTCAATTTTTGTTTATTGGCTTACCTTCTTTTGTTAGAACGTGTGTGAAAGCTAATTATTAACAGCAGTTATTAACCTGTGTTTCCTTTTTTTCTTCTCTCCTTCTCTCTTGGGCCGCCTTTTGTTTTGGATCGGTGTTTCCTCACCTGCTGGTTCTCTTCCTCTCGGCGCTCCTCCTGCAGATTGATCAGCCAATCGATGGGGATTCTCAGAGGAGCTCCGCCTACCTTCGTCACCTGCCCTCCTCCTCCAACTCCTTCCCCTTCCCCCTGCAGCCTCCTCCTTGTCCCTGCCCGCTCTGTCGCCCAGCCCTCCATTAAGCCCTTCTCCATACACAAAATGACTCTTGAACTTACCGAGTGGTCATCTATATGGATTTTTACTGCTTGTAATAGACAGTAAGAGAAAGAGGGAGAAACCCAGATGACAATAAAGCCATAGACACACCTACACACCACACACACACATATACACACACACACACGCTCACAAACACACACACCCACACACACAAACAGTCATATAAACACTCACATACCAAATAACACTGACAGATTTGTCTTTAAAACACACGGAAGGAGGCAAACGCACAAACTGGCTCTTGGAATGTACCACACACTCTTCCAGTAAAATTCAACCGCTTCCATCGATTTGGTTTTTTTTTCTACGAGTGTTCGGGAAGCTGAATTTATTTTGTTTTTTCAACTTTTGGGGGGAAAAAAGATCTGAAGAGAATTCAAATCTGTTGAATTTGGAGCTGCATTGATTTTTTGAGGACAAGTTGTTTTTCGGACAAATTTTTTAAGCGGATAACGGATGCTGAATGATTTTTGTTTCCTTTTTTTTCCTAGTAACAACCAACCAACACTAGATCCTGAGATACTTGTTGACTTTATTTAGTGTCCTTTTTGAGCAGGACACAGCTCAACATATTAACACTTACCTTGATTGCAGGGACACTTTTAGTTTATTTGGAATAATAAATGTTCCTCTTTAGAAACGTAATAGATAAACATCTACATAACCAGCACGATACTTGCACAAGTTGCATTTTGTAGCTTGTAAAGATTGTAATTAAGATATTTCCACATCATCCCTGCTTGAGTTACTTCAAGACACTTAGCTTCAGGTCAGTTTTCTCAGACTCAGTGTGTTGGAAGGCGTGTGCTTGTTTTCTCATTGCTTGCATGCCCTCCAACATGCCTCCCCAGAACACAGAGGCTGACACCATGCAGGTCGGATCTGTGGTGGGCGGGGCCAACGCCAAAAACTCCACTGCATCAGGCTCAGACGAGGAAAAAGGAGGAGCGGCAGGCGAGACGGATGGATTGGGAGATGGCGGTGGCGGAGCAGGAGGAGGAACTGCAACTGGAACTGTAGGGGAGGAGTCAGCAAGCGAGGGTTCTGTGGAAGGCATCCCACTCAAGAGATGGGTGATGCACGGGGCTGTGATGTTCGGACGGGAGTTCTGCTATGCCATGGAGACAGCGCTGGTGACGCCTGTTCTGCTGCAGATAGGTGAGTACAGAGTCCAAAAACACAAATGCACTGCAGTTATTCTGGTTTCATCTAAAGACGTGAGTGTTTATGTTGAGACATAGACTTTTAAAGCCCAACCAAAATAAATGAAAGAAATCAAACACAGAATAAGCAGAAAAACCCTCTCAAACAGACCACAAAAATATATATTTTAATTTTGTTTCTTTTCAGTTACTAGAAGAAAAGAAAATCCGACAGAAGTTATTTCTTCTTTAGCTCTGGTTGTTGAACCTCTGCAAATTACAGTAAGGTGTGTACACTACTGTGTGAGGAAGAATTTGCCAAAAGTTTACTTTACTAATTCTTTTTATTCAGTGTATCAATACATGTATTTATTCATAAGATGTAATCATCTGAAAACTTAGAACATACAAAGTTTGTTTGTTTGTTATGATGTTACTCCGGCATTTAAGAAGGCACCTTGACAGCTCTATGTTCCGCACATCCTGTTCACCTTGTTTAGATGGACTTCCGATGGATCTGCCAGGAGATTAGCTGGCTGGACTCAAACAGAACACGCACACGCACAAACACACGCACACACACGCACATGCACACGCACACACACACACACACACACACACACACACACACACACACACACACACACACACACACACACACACACACACACACACACACACATACATGCATAAGTGCACCCAGCTTCATCTTTGACAGCCTTTAAGAATTTGCCAAGTCCAAATTCATCTGGTGTGCTTTGGAATCCTGGGGGGGGGGGGGGTATAATTCAAAGTCACTTCCCATGCAGTCCTTTTCATCCCCTTCACTTTCTCTCACTTCTCTTCTCCTTCCAAATCTGTCTTTCCCTTCAGTGCTGTAGAGTGATATCCCTGCTTACGTAACCATGGCTACATGAGTGGCAGGACACTCGGTGGCCACCGTGACTCCTGGCCGGCTCACCCAGGATGAGCCGACACGGGGAGCCGGCCTTTGAAACATGAGTTCTGCTCACTGTTGGAAGTCAAAAAGATTTTCGTACCTTTTAACCAGAACTGCTGTAAACCATTATTAGGCTTTTATACTGCAGCAGTATCAGACCTTGGGACATGTTTTTGTTCTATTTATAGCCCAGATTTTGCCGCCCTCGCCTATTTTTGTAGATCAGGATGTCTGAGCCCCTCTTAGGAGATTTCAGAGGCACTGAGAGGTACAGCAGCTACAGATTACTCCACTGAAATGAATGAAACTAAAACAGACAAAGCAGTGATTTCAGTACCTAGCTGTGAGTCATCACTGATTCTGTGAGTTAATCCAGCCTTGTTGGCTTTTTCATGTAGGACTAATTGACTGCTATTCAATTTGACCTTTTATGCTTATCATGGGTAGAGAGGATTGCCTTCCATTACAATGAATTATGAAGTAGATTGCACTCAGTAGGGCACAGACCTCTACAAACCCCATTTGACTATCACGCATTTTTTGATGCATGTGTGAAGTCACTGCTCTGTTTGTAGGGAGATGCACACGTCCAGTTGAATAAAATGTGACATGAAACAGATTTGAAAGATCAATTCAGACTGCAGGCATTGATAAGCATAAAAACCAAAGCACTAACAGTTAGTCTGTACAACATTTGTTGGCAGAAGTTATCATGTTGAAGTTAAGAGCTGTGGAACAGTATACTACTACCTTTTATTTGTTTTTCCTTAAAAAATAACTTGACATTATTGCACAATTGAAGGGTTTTATTTGGCAAATTAAATGTTAGACTAATTGTCCCTTTCATTTTTTTTCTAAATTTTGGCTTTTTAGCAAAAAAGCTCCCCTACCTATATTAGCTTGATGCTAACTTTGTTCATATGCCTAGTCAATAGTGCTAGTTACATAAAGTTGGGTTCATTTTGTAGAGCTTTTTTCCTACACTGCACCAGAAACAAGCCTGATGAGAGGAAAACGACTAAAGTAAAACAGTACCATAGCACAAGGTAAAGCCAAAACAATGAGCTGAAGGGTTGTAAAATGTTTGGCAGAGTTTAGGTGGACTGCACTTGGATTAAATTCCCATAGATCATCACTGAGTTTGACTTGGCCTGCCCAATGTTAGACTTTTTTTTTTTCACAAGAACAACCCCATTTAAAGCAGAAAAGTGTGTTCACATGAAATCGTTGAAGTTTGCATGATTGACCAATAAGTTGGTGATTGTGCTTCTGTTCTGTTCAGAACACGGCATACCATAAAACTGTTATTCGCAGCCCAAACAAAGCCCAAACGCAGCTTGGTAGTCTGCTATTGTTGTTATTATCCTCCTACTCCATGGCTATTTGACCTGGAATGTAATATTCCCATTAGTCAGGTGGTACGTGGATCTTCTGAAAGATCTACATGCTCCCTGATTTCACAGCGACGGAAGGGGTTGTGTTTTCAAAAACCTCCACTGAGGAACCCGTTTTCAAAAGTTTGCTCTCAGTCGCTCAAATCCTTTTTGACTTCCTCTCCTGACCTGATGTATTTACAAGACTTTGCAGTAATTTATAGTTCTGTTATCCATCTTTGATCACTAAACCAGGATATTTTTTGTCATGTTGGAAGTCATACATCTTCAAATGAGAATACTGCTCCCCTTGCATTTTCCCCACCCCCACCACCCCCACCTCTTTACCCAATTAGCCTGGGCAAACAGGCACAGTTAGATCACAACTGCCCCCCCCCAACTCTGTGGGCAGTGTTCCAACTATTGGTAAAACAGATATCGACCTCCCATTCCTCCATGTGGTTAACGTTTCATGCATGCTGGAGACCGTCTGTAGCAGGGGAAATTAGCTGGATAGCTGGTAAGCTGGCTGGTTGGCTTGCCCTGAGTGAAACCATTGTGTGTGTATAACCCCCACAACACTGGGGTCAGGGAAAGAAAGAGGGTATGTGTCGGTGTGTGTGTGTGCAGCAGGCATAGTTTGGTCAGGGAGCCCATATTTACACAGCCAAAATAAGGGATAAGAAAGTTCTGCCTTACAAGGTCTTGTGCTGAGGAGATGCAGAATTTTTCCTTTCTCTCTCTCACTCATACATGGGCACAAGAGTATTCACCCAAAGGCTGCAGGACTAATTATATCTCACACACACCTTCTCTTTATTAGAATAGAACATGTTCAATTAGTACAGAAATCTGTGGAATAACATCAAAAGATCTGACTTGAATTTGTTGCTTTTAAAAAGAAGCTGATGGAGAAAACATCTCCTAAAGTCTTAAGAGGAATGTCTTCAAAGATCATACATCCTCTTTAGTTGTTTTGATGTATTCTCCCTCTCTTTCACACATAGTTTACTCATGGCCTTTGAAAAGGTTCAGTGTTAGAGCGTCACCTAACTTCTTGATCCAGTTGAAAGTAAGAAAACATTTTATGAGTAGGAAAGATGTCACACCAGTGAAAGGGAGGAGTAAAAATTGAAGGGAGATTAAGTAGAGAGCTTCTGAGAAGAGGGGAGGGAAAGAGAGAGTGGAAACGCAAGGAGGAAGAGAGGTAATGATGAGTGCAGACGGCGTGTTTTGTCTTTGCATTGCATAACGAGAAACTTTTTCAGAACTGAGCTCAAAGTGATGCATTAACGCCGTTCAGGCATCACAATATACAATGAGGACGAATCAGAGGAAAACAACAAGTTGACATCATATTTGATTGTAGGAGTTGATAATACGCAGAAAAAAGGGATTATCCTTATAAAGGTCTCAGATTAGAGATCTTAGTTGACTCAAAGTCCAAAAAAGTCAAACACGCTCAGACAGAATGAAAAAAATTAACACAAGCTGGTAAGCTTTGTAAGCCTAATTTCCCAATTATAGACATTTAGGTTGAATGAGATGAAAGATTATAGTACAAGAAAAAAGCCATTATTCTGGAGAATTAAATAAAAATGTCCTTTTTTTGTTACATGGAATTCTAAATTTGATTTATCCTAACTGTATTCTTCGCCTTTATTCTCTTAAAACGTGTAAACATTGTTCTATGGCAAGATACGTCTTCTGTTTGCCAATAAGATAAATTAACAGTTTTCAAGGGATTATCTAATTTAGGGGGGTTTGTCTTGATTTACGTTTAAAAACTGTTCAACTCTCATTTTAATTTGAACAGGTCAAACATTCTCAAAACAGGTGATATTTCTTTTAAACTTCAAAGAATAGAAGAAGACTATTGTTCTAGTTTATTTTAAGAAAATGATCTATAACCTGGACAATTTCTTGTTTTTGTGCACTACTTCTCTTACCTCTTTGAAAGGTTGCAGAAGGTCTCCACAGAGAGCTATGCACAGTGAGAGGGTGACCCGAGGGCCACCTTTTCACCATTGCACCTGCACATTCTTAATCTCCTTATTTGCCTGTTTGACTAACCAGCTCTGCACGTAGCAGAGGACATGCCACTAATGTGGGACCCAAAACAGTCCAGGGCTGGCAGTTCTGCAACATTGTTATCCTTCTTTGGATGACTGCTTGGCTTTGCAAAAGGAGATTACCACAATCCAACAGGAAATGTCCTTCCACTCATTCAGGTTCTGTAGTTGAACGTCTCGGTCCACTGTTTGCACTCTCCTGACCTTTAAGTCTTTTTGTAATCTTCTGCTAACTTTCACTTTTTCATACACAAAACAGTTGTAGTATTTCATGCTAAGATTAAAATGAGACCTAGACTTTGGTGTATCTCTTGTTCTGACCAACTTAAAAGGTCTCCAATCAAGACTTTTGAGTTCAACCTTCTTTCTGGTGCTGGTGGAGTTTTTCAGGTTGTCTATCATTTAAACTTCCCTGGTTTCAGATGTAACATGCTAGTTGAAGTGTACCATGTTAGCATGCAGCACTGTGTAACAGTGTCATGTTGATAGCACCTCAGGTAATTCAAAATACCACTGTTATGAGTAATGCAATAGATGCATTTTGTAGCATGATGCATATTGTAGCATGCTTTTAATGCAAAAATGTTATCTTTTTTTATTTTTAATTGAGCTGGCAGCATCTGAAACTTTAAAATGAAGTCCAAACCCACTTGATTTAGTCTGTTAAATGCATAGATTTTTGTTAAATGGTAGCATTATACCTCAGTACATTTCTTATTACAGGGTTAGATAACATCACTGACTCACGTGACTTTTTCAGTTTATGGCAACATAATATTTTTGGCATTGTTCTACCAAATTAGGGGTTCCTGTGTTGCATGCTCGATGTAGCATGCTATTTCTCCCTGCAGCAAATCAGCTTGATCTTGGGTTGTTTGGGCTAGCATGCCAGGTACCCTAATCCACTGAGTGATCCTATCATGCTAGCTGGTCTAATCTAGCAGATGACCTTGCTGACGGAGTGATACAGAGTTATATAAATGAATGGCTTGATGTAACACAGTGACTAATCACCATAATCTGACCCAGTCAGATGGAGTTGTTGGAGGACAGAGTAGGTGGATGGATGGATACAGAGATGAATGTGTGAGGCAGCAAGAAACACTCTATTGTAAAATAGAGATAGAGAGAGAAGTGTGACTAATAGGAGCTGCTGACTGTGTGAATTTTCTTGGTTCAAGCCTGGGAGGACTTTTAAACTCGTTTTTCAGTCTTCATTTGCCTTTTTACAGAAGAGAGAGGCGCAGAGAGAGGGAGAGAGAGAGAGGGAGAGAGAGGGAGAGAGGGAGAGAGAGAGGGAGAGAGAGAGGGAGAGCGAGGGAGAGCGAGGGAGAGAGAGAGGGAGAGAGAGAGGGAGAGAGAGGGAGAGAGAGGGAGAGAGAGAGAGAGAGAGAGAGAGAGAGAGAGAGAGAGAGAGAGAGAGAGAGAGAGAGAGAGACAAACACAGTCTAGCCAGTTATTTAAAGCCTCCCTATTCATAGCTCTTTATATAACCGCTGCTGTAACCTTGATGATTTATTAACGCTAACACTGTACACACTGAGACACAAAGGGTTACTTGCTTTGCAGGACGGTGTTCTTGGCAGATGAAGTGAAAGATGAGACAAACAGCAACACGAGTATGTGATGACTGAGGCCAGGGTTTCTAGAACTGTGGTCTGTGGACCATGATTGGTTTGTTCAGAGGATCTTACAGTACAAAGAACTGAGATGGATTCATGTTTGTGTGT